>NW_010239154.1:1706-4573 GCF_000690775.1 Eurypyga helias
TCTCCTTTCCCTGCGCTCCCTTTAATCTTGACCCATAAGCTCTTGGTCCGCTTATGTGCTGGAGTTCCACACGCGCCCGCTGGTCTCTGACATAGAGAGCAGCGCACCATGCACATCTCCCCTGTCTGTCCTTCCTAAGGAGCCTGTATCCTTCCATTCTGACACTCCTAGCATAGAAGCCATCCCACCATGTCTCCACAATGCCAATGAGGTCATAGCCCCTCGTGTGCACACACCTCTAACTCCTCTTGTTTATTTCCCATGCTCTGTGCATTTGCATAGAGGCATTTAAGATTGACCCCTTGCTGACTGAAGCCTCTAGAAGTCTCGTTGTGCTTTCTAGGTGCTCTCCTGGTGACCTGTGATTCTTCTCCAGGCTCTGGGCATCTGTTGGTGGTGCTAGTGGTTTTACCCTCTTCCCCTTACAAACGTAGTTTAAAACCGACTCAGTGTGCACCACCAATTCACAGGCAAGAAACTTTTTCCCCATTTGAGACAGCTGCATGCTATGTGTCACCAGCAGGCCCGGTGCCATGTAAACCTCTCCATGATCAAAAACCCAAAATTCTACATTAGCACCAGCCTCTGAGTCACTTGTTGATCAGGCGTACTTTCCTGTTCCTCCCAGTATCCTTCCCTGCCAATAAAGGGATTAAGGAAAACACTACGTGTGCTTCTGATCCTGCAACCAATTGCCCCAGTGTCCTGAAGTCTCTTTTGATGCCCTAAGCTCCTGAACTAATGCAGTCTGTGCAACATCCTTCAAAACTCCCTGTTAGTCTTACCTATAATTTCAGCAAGAAGCAGCGCAGTATCTGAGTGAATTGTTGCAAAATAGCAGGCTGTGGTCGTGCCATTCTTTAGAGTTCGTCGCTATAAAAAGAAATGAGTTTCAACTGTCTGGACAAAAAATAGTCAAGCTGCCAAAATGAAGAACAGGCAGTCTGATTTCAAACTGCAAAAACATTCAGTTATTGTGAAATTGTGCAGTGGAATGGGAAGGTAAAAGGCTAAGAAATACAACCAACTAGTCATTTATGTTACTTCCGAGTTTTGCAAAGCTCTCCAATTTTCACAGCGAAGCATTGTTCACCTAACATTAGCAAAGCAAGGCTTTTGGGAAAAAGTAGTGGTTTTCATTTGGCTACCTGATGTGGCTGGGAAAAAGAGCCAGTCTTTCATGTATAAAAACGCTTTGGTATCACTGAATACAAAGTAACAAACTTCAAGGTAAAAGCAAACTGAGAACAACTGCTCAGAGTATAATCTAATTAAAAGTATAATCTAATTATTTATTAAATTATACCATTTGAAAGGAGAGGGTGGTGGATACCTGTTCACATTACTTTTGGAGGACGTAACAGTAAATGAAGAGTCATTTAAAGATGAAATTTATAGCTTCATTTGATTTTGGGAATCATTCATACTGTATTGACTACACATCCAACATACAGGTTTAAATTACATCTTTAGATTTTGATTACAATGTAATTTGAGAATTATATTTTATTTTTTCAATGAGATAGAATGTGGGACAACCAACACAACTTTTGAGAATGTCTAGAGCTAATTATTTGACAAACATGAAGCCACGCTCTGTCTTTTCCATACAATATCCAAAGTAAAGCTAATGTTAAAAATGTTTTAAGTGTTTCTAAAATTACTTCCAAAATTAACATGTCCTTACTGAGACAAACTACCTTCATGTTTCTTACCTTTTAAAACCCAGAGTTCTCTCCTTCTAGGTTCCTAACATCATTGTTAAACGAAATCCAAAAACATTCTACTTCCAAAACAGCGGCATGAAGAACTCACTTTCCTAAAATCTGAGGCAACGGAGAAGATTCCAGCTAAAATCTGGCAAATTTAACCTCATTTCTTTCTTTTACCAGGTATAGAAAACTGTTTATTGGGAACAGAATTTTGTTTGGGAAAAAAAAAAAAAACCCACACCAAAACCAAACCAGTATGTTTTCATTACAACTCCAGAAGTACAAAGTTACCTATGAAACAGTATCTGCTCCCTGCAGATTTAGTCCTGTTTCTGAACAGCTGAAGGTTGCTTTCAGCCCCATCAAACATTGCAGAGCAACTGCAGCATCTGAGGGTGAAGACATTCTCCTGACCTTGTCCTGACTGGTACACAGAGGGAGAGCATAACCATTGTGTTGAAGGTTCTACAACTAACTTCCATCTCTTACTGCCAGTTCTTTTCAAAGTGATGCAATTAAATACCTTGCACAATGAGCACTTTAGCTGGGCTGATGTCACCCAACCTGAACTGATGGAGACAGTAACAGTACGTTGAGGCACAGAGTTGGAAAGTGAGATCACCTCTATGTTTTAAGTAGCTGAAGGCATGTGTCTTTGTCACTAGAGTTTATGACCAAGCTGCTCCTACATATTTTTATTTTGGCAGATGGCAGAAAGTAAGTTCTTTAAAAAATTATGTAGCAAGGACAGTGTAAGCATTTGTTTCAAATTCACTATCTTATTATTTTGACAAAACATATTGTCATAGTATTAGACAAATGCAAGGCAACATAGAATCATAGAATGGTTTGGGTTGGAAGGGACCTTAAAGATCATCTAGTTCCAACCCCCCTGCCATGGGCAGGGACACCCTCCACTAGACCAGGTTGCTCAAAGCCTCATCCAGACTGGCCTTGAAGACAAGCACGGATGGGGCATCTGCAACTTCTGTGCGCAACCTGTTCCAGCGGTTCACCATTCTCACAGTGAAGAACTTTTCCTGATATCTAATCTAAACCTCCCCCCTTTCAATTTAAACCTGTTATCCCTTCTCCTGTCACTACAGGTCCTTGTAAAATGTGCCCCCCCGCTGCTTTCTTGTAGGCCCCCTTCAG
>NW_010239155.1:0-17412 GCF_000690775.1 Eurypyga helias
GCTTCTGCCCTGTTTGGACCAGTATTGAGATCAGAGGGCTAGAGCACCTCTGCTATGGGGACAGGCTGAGAGAGTTGTGCTTGTTCAGCCTGGAGAAGAGAAGGCTCCAGGGAGACCTTATAGCACCTTCCAGTGCCTGAAGGGGCTACAAGGAAGCTGGGGGGGACTTTTTACAAGGGCCTGTAGTGACAGGACAAGGGGTAATGGGTTTAAATTGAAAGTGGGGAGGTTTAGATTAGATATCAGGAAGTTCTTCCTGGAGAGGGTGGGGAGGCACTGGGACAGGTTGCCCAGAGAAGCTGTGGATGCCCCATCCCTGGAAGTGTCCAAGGCCAGGCTGGATGAGGCTTAGAGCAACCTGGGCTATGGAAGGTGTCCCTGCCCATGGCAGGGGGTGGGACTGGATGGTCTTTAAGGTCCCTTCCAACCCAAACCATTCTGTGATTCTATGATTCTATGATCAAAAACTGCTGACAGTGATTTCCAATAAGAATGACAAGATCTTGTTAGCTAAAACCAGGAAGGTGTCACCTTTTGTACCCTAAAGATAAAAGAAACAGGACACAACAGGAATTCTGCAGCAGGATTAGTCTCACCACATTCAGACGCCCAAGTCTGAGTTGGCCACACATCTATTAATATAGACAAACAAGCAGTCCCTCTGAGCTACTGAACACAACACCTTGTGATGATTGTCATTAGCCTCTGGTTTTTGGGCACCTTAGGGCAGATGCACCCTTCTTAGGTGTCTACCCATCCAACCACATTGTCTCTTCATTTGTGGCTTAGCATACTGGTTTGAAATCCTGCTTTCCCTGGAAGAGAGACTTTATCATGTCACAGGGTGTGTTCTTGCTGTCCCCCATCCACATCCTCAGCTGCTAGTGGGAAAACAAGCCCAGGAACTCCACCCTTCATCATGTGTCAGCCTTCACGGCAGGTTGGGAGGTGATTCATGTCGGCTGACCTCATGTAGTCATGGGCAAGTAAAGGCTTATGTAAATGGCCATATGAAATCCAGGAATGAGCTAAAATATTCATAACCATAATCATAAATCAAGCTGGTTCCCAGATTTCCAAATGAAAGCTCAGAAGCACCGTGAATTCAAAGTAATTTTGGATCCCAATAGTTTTTCTCCACTTCATGACAGAAGCCCCATCCTGTCAGCACACTGTCTCTTTACTGCCTTCCCAGACAGTGTCCCCAAAGCACTTCCCTCCAGCCTTCAAAGGGACACTACTTGTCTGTGCTATATTTCAGTACAGCTCCTGCCAGGAAATTAGCTATGGAGGGATGGTGATAGTGTTGTGCTTACTCAATCCTAGCCCTGTTTAATTAGGAAACATTCATATTTTATAGGCAGCAAGAAAAAAATTAGTATTACTTAATAGGTAGCATAAACAAATTATGGCAGGGACATGTGTCCCCATTTAAGATGATGATTTGAACAGTTCCCAGCTATTCCAGCACAATATATTTGTTATGAGGAATAATTTTTACCCTTTCTCATCACATCTGCCAATAAGTGACTTGAGCAAGAGTGGAAGGAAACATAGTGTGACATTCAAGTTAAAAGATGTCTGATTGTCCCAGTCTAACGGGGCATTATCATCAAGACGCTCCACTTGCTTTGTTGGAGACTTCCCTTTGGAAGACTGCTTTGCTGCAGTCTTCCCTTACAACAATAATCCTGACCTCTTCCAGGAAAGCCTGTGCACCCCAAAGCTGGTCTTTTCATTCAGCTCTGCCAGGCGGTTGAAAGGAAGATGGCAAAGATTGGCCTCTATTTGTGTCTATTGCAGCTACAACATTGTTTTTGACAAAAATTGCTTTGCAAGGTCTATGTGATGTAGAGTGTAGAAAGCCAGTGTGAATGCAGGAGATGAGCTTTGCACATTTATATCTGTCAGTGATTTGACTGCATATGGTAGAGAAGACTAAATATGTCTGCATTAAGGATAGCTGAAGGTGAGTTGGACCACGAAACAAATAGAAACTGAACAAATGTCCTTCAGAACTTGGAGCTGTTAAAACAACTGTATTAAACAGTCATAATTCCCAGTCAAAAAATGCCTTTCCATAAAAGCTCAGCTGGCTTATTGAGGAAATGAACATTTCAAGAAACAACATACATAAACAAGATAATTGTTGTTTGTAGCATCACTGCAGCATTATGAAGGGAGTTAATGAAGCTAAGTTTCACAGACCTGGGTTCTGCCCTCTGCCCTGTCTCACCATGGTGTTCTGGCCTCTCTCTTGCATGCAGCATCCCCTCCTTTCCCTGATGGAACTCACAGTACATCTCTTCCTTTCCACCCATGTGCTACTCCAACCAGGAGGATCATGCTTGCTGGCTGCCCAGCATTCACCTCAGAAAAGACAAGGGACTGAAACACCACTAACTGTGTTCTGTTCCTCACTCCTCTAACTACCCATCAATGTTCATAAGTCTTGTAGGTGCCTAATTCCTTGGAAAGTTGTCTGGTACAGCCAGTGATTTCCACCAGGATTAGGGAGAGGCAGGCAGGCAGACGGAAAATCAGCACGATCATATCAGCCCTGTTCCCTCCACAATCCAGGTTAAAATCTAATGAGGGAAAGGAGGAGAAGGCATGAGGCCAATAATTTTGAAGGCATTAAATGGAGAAATATGATGAGAGAAGCTACATTCCACAGCTGTCAGGACCCTAGGAATTTGTTTGGAATATTTTTAGAAAAGACAGACATTGTAATAAAAATAAATGCCCATTTCCAGACATAGATGATCAAGCTTTGAGGAATGATGGTGGGGCATTCAATACATATTTATGTTCTGTAGTTAGCAAGGCAAAGGAAGCTGGATTCATATAATGAGAAACAACTTTCCAGCCCACCTGTAATGAAAAACGGTGTTTAATATCATCTCCTAGGGTTGTGCATTTGCAGGTCGCTAGGCCCAGATAACTCCCCGGAGAGCTGACCGGCTGCAGGACTAGTGTTCTGGCAGTTTCCTAAGAAAAGCAAGCGGTTCCCCAGACATGTGCAACTTATTTCAGGGATCATAAATAGATGTCTGCCCATCTGCCCTTTTTTTACCTGGGCCTGAACCCTGGAAAACCAGTCTGGTTGTTGTTTCTGCCAAGAGCATATGACAGCAAAGAAAAATACAGAGAATATCACAGCAGAGCATTAATATACACTTGACCTATTCTTACACTCTTCCCTAGATAGTTGCTATTGGCCATGGTTCTGGAGAGGATACTGGGACAGGGGAAACCTTAGTCTGGTCCCAGAATGGCTAGACTTAGGGTTTTATATTAAACTTGGATTTATGGATCTCTTTCCTTGCTTGCACAGGACAAGTGGAATAATTGGCATAACTATGCACTAATTCATCTCACATTAATTCAGGAAGGATTATGGAATAGACAATACAGGGTCCAACAGATAAGGAATTTGTATACAAGACTACCACTGGTGCCTGTCAGCATGATTTTAAATAAGGGAAGAAAATTTTTTTCAGATGACACCATACTGTGTTTTGATTGAATGAGTCTGGTTGATAAATATATTGATTAATCAGCATGGACAGGTGCCTTTCTGAAAGACAGCGATGAAAAAATGTAAATTATGAGGTCCAATGCAGAGATAACTAGGTGAAATTATAAGATTTGTGTTTTACAGTGAGTTAGACAAGATGATCTATGGTTACTTTCTCACCCTACATTCCGTAATTAGAGCAATTACATCTCTGAATGTCTCTCATCAGGTATTATATAATTGCATAATAATCAGATGTCCACTTCAACTTGTCTGTGTTTACTGCTGGGTTATTTTGAACATGATTAATTCAAGGCATGTTTTTTCTTTTCCCTGTAATTCTCCACTGAAATAAATATTGAAAGCTGTCATTGAAAGCCTTCTCCAGTGTCTATTTGTGTTGAAAATGCTTCTCCTCAGGATGTTGAGGGATGTGTGTATTTAACCCCATCTGAAAGTCAAATGAGTCCTTGACTATTCTGCTAGTCTAATTTGATTCACTTTGTTTATTAAATAAGAGCCAGATGGCAAATAGCCTTAGGGCCACTTACTGATGTAAAAATATATATATTTTTTTTATTCATCACCACTGATCCCCACTGCGCTGCAAAAACTGTGGCTCGAATTTCATTCAAAAATGGTAACTTTGTGGCATTACAGATCACATCAGAATCACGGCACTGAAAGGCTTCTCTTCTAATGATGTTCATAAGTGCTATTATTAGGATTTTATTAGGATTCGCAGCGAATTCATCAGACTTAATTCTGCCAAGTGTTTATT
Organism: Eurypyga helias; assembly: GCF_000690775.1. Taxonomy (NCBI): domain Eukaryota; kingdom Metazoa; phylum Chordata; class Aves; order Eurypygiformes; family Eurypygidae; genus Eurypyga; species Eurypyga helias. The sequence goes on from NW_010239155.1 coordinate 4,302, forward strand.
ACAAGCTCAGGCATTGACAACTCCCTCAAAGTGACAGCTTCATCTTTGCATCGGTGTCATAACCACCAGGACGCTGGGTATTTTGAATAAATTCCACCCACTCCCAGAGTACTCATCTCAAGTTCTGGGCCACAGATTTCTGCTCTGTCCCTTCACCCCAGACTGTCTTTCACACCAAAAAAAAGGGGACACATCCACCCCTTAACCCTCAATACTGCAGTTAGGTTGAACCTTCTCAAGCCGAGCAGAGACCTCAATTCATGTTTCCCATTTCTCGGGTGTGTGCCCTAGAGACATGGCTCTCCTGCCAAAAGTAGCACCCCCTTCCCCACCCATTTATCCCTGAGAAATGAGTAATGCAGTTACATTCCCTAATGTTTGAGTTAGATGTCTAAGCCTAGGACTTGGGAATTTTCCTTCTACATGTTTTATGTTTGACAGGGTAATGGCTGAATTTGAGTCTGGCTTTTCAAAGCAGCGTAAAAGCCAACGAGTAACATCCCTGCTACTAAATCAACCACTGCCACTGGTATGCAAATACCTATCTGCTCCCTGGAACGTCTTTGATGTAGGTCAACCAGTGCCCTCCTAAACAGCTCCTCAGCAGTCTAGGATTAGCACTGGTCAGTCCCCATTTCTGGTACGGATTAGGCCATGTCATTTTGGTAAGTAAAGAGGTGCGAAGCAAGATCTGTGATGACCAACTTGCTTTTAGACACCAGCCACCTTGTTTTGGAGGACTGTAAGATTGCCAGCATAAGTTTAGGTTGTCCTAAGCTAGTTAACCTCCAAGCCAGAGAACATCAAGGTGTATTTAATGTATAATACAGACATATCTTTATGTCTGTATGTCAAAAATGTAGATTCTCCAAAATTCATTTAATCCTGGTGGTGCCAAGGTCACACAAAACCAATTATGGGTGCTAAAGTGTTCAGAAAGCAATGCACAGGCACAGCCCAACCTCATCTTTTAAGCGTAAACACACATAATCTCTGACAGAACAGCATTAGCAGAAATTGAAACAATGCTCTTTTATAGTCCAGTGCTAAACTATTCAATAAAACACAGAAAACCTGTGTTCATGTCCCTGTCTTCACTTATTTGAGAGAAAAGCTGGGGTCCCCATCTCCCATGGGGTGGCCTTGTGCCTCCTAAGAGACTTTTCTCATCTGCTGTCAAACCTGGTCCACCTACATATAACAATTAAGTGCTTGTAAGGCAGGGACTGCATAAACTCTTTAGTTGCTGGAATATAAAAGCAATCAAAATTTTTTTCTCTCTCTGGCCTGTTTTGTGGTCATCTTTTCTAGGTGCCTAATATAATAGGTGAAAGCTTGACTGCTTGGGGAGGAGAACGGAAGCTGTGTGTGCTTCATTTTGTTGTTGTTTTTCTAGCTGCCTAAATTTGACTAATAAAAGACATTCTGCAAATCCAGTGTTGGGACTCAAACTCAAGCAGGTGCAGGAAAGGGTTATTTGGAAATTGATAAAATTGCTGACAACAAATACATCAGGGGGAATAAGAACAGGACAGTAAGAAGTTATTTAAGCTAAAGAGAAGCCAAGTTACCATGGGTAAATGCAATCTGGAAAGCAGAAGAATCTTCCTGAAGTGGAGATGACAGATAACTCAAATTGTGCCTTAATTTTCCCATCCATAAAAAGGGGATTCTTCTTTAAAGCCCCCTTTTACCCCCTGGAGCTAGTGAAAATATCATCTCCATCAGCCCTGGTTCGTATAGGGCTATCACACAGTTATAGACTCATAGAATCACAGAATGGTTTGGGTTGGAAGGGACCTTAAAGATCATCTAGTTCCAACCCCCCTGCCATGGGCAGGGACACCTTCTACTAGACCAGGTTTTTCCAAGCCTCATCCAGCCTGGCCTTGAAGACATCCAGGGATAGGGCATCCACAGCTTCTCTGGGCAACCTGTTCCAGTGCCTCACCACCCTCCCCGTGAAGAACTTCTTCCTGATATCTAATCTAAACCTCCCTGCTTTCAATTTAAACCCGTTACCCCTTGTCCTGTCACTACAGGCCCTTGTAAAAAGTCCCCCCCAGCTTTCTTGTAGACCCCTTCCTGTACTGGAAGGCTGCAATAAAGTCTTCCTGGAGCCTCCTCCTCTCCAGGCTGAACAAGCCCAATTCTCACAGCCTTTCATCACAGGAGAAGTGTTCCGGTTGTATTTTTCCACAGTTTTCACTTCTTGTATATGAAGATTTTGGTCAGGTAAAATGTGCATCAGTTTATTCAGCTTTAGTCACAGCAGCTGAGCCTTGAGAAGATAGTAAGGGTCTAGAAATCTTGAAAAAAAGTAGGAAAAAAGGGGTCGTTCCCCACCTGCGTATCAAATATATAGTGCGAAGAAGTGGCAGAGTTCTGCAGTGCTCTGGTGGTACTTCTAAGCAGAAAGTCTGAGGTGGGAAGAAGTCTCTGCCTGGTGGGACACAAAATGTTTCAGGATTAGAGGCTGTGGTCACAGGTACATGGTCTGTTAATCTCCTCCAAATAGATCAGTGTCTACCTGCTTTAACTGGCTTAGAATACTACCACTGAAAGTAAAGCTGCTTTGCCTCGTAATTTTCTTTTCATAGTCCAGGAAATACATTTATTCTTTGTAATAAAAATGTTTAGAGACAGGCAGAAAAGTGTTTATTTCAATGACCTTTTCCAACTTTCCAGTAGGAAAATTCTGACCAAAAAGCCTCAATCGCAATTACTCCTTTCATTTACTCTGTTTCTTTGTTTTTTTAATTAAAAGCATCAATTTTTGTGGTGTTTCCAAGAAGACTTTGTTACAAGGTTTTGTTCCCTGAAATGAATGAATAAAGGAATCATAATCAGACTGTTGGAACTCAAAGACTGCCAAAATGTCCCACATCTGGCACAATTAGGCTTTTATTTGTTAACCGCTTGTAATTTCCTTAAGACCCAGATAGACACCACGGGGCAGACTGATGCCAGCCAAAACCAGCAAAATCAAATGGTGTTTAGTGAATTGCTGTTCTACGCCAGCAAGCTTCAAGATTTTGATGAGAAGTGTGGGGAAAAAGCATTGAGAAAACATTGTCCACCTCTGTTGGTATGTGGAACGATTCATCTTCCTATTGACAGTACTTGTTCATGTCAACGCAGAGAAATGCAAACCAGAATCCAGACTTATTTAAATATCCTTGTGTCCTTCTCCTTTGGTTTTCATCTTCATCTCTATTGAGCACTTCAGCGTAAGTGTAACTACCATACCAGAAGCTGCCTTTCAATGAATCTCCCTCTGAATACATCACTTTTATGGAATCATAGACTCATAGAGTCATAGCATCATAGAACCATAGAATTGTAGAATCATAGAAAGGTTTGGGTTGGAAGGGACCCTTAAAGGTCATCTAGCCACCTCCCACCTTGCCATGAGATCAGGTTGCCCAGAGCCCTATCCAACTTGACAGAATCACAAATTCACTAAGGCCACCTCCCACCTTGCCATGAGATCAGGTTGCCCAGAGCCCTATCCAACTTGACAGAATCACAAATTCACTAAGGTTGGAAGAGACCTCCAAAATCCTCCAGTCCAACCATCAACCCAACACCACCGTACCCACTAGACCATGTCCTCAACTGACCTGGCATGTCTCCAGTGCTCTATCATCAGCTCTTGCTGTTCTACCAATACACGAAGAGAATTCAATTGGTCATTCGTTGGACAACTGGTCATTTCAAGTGCACTAGTTATAATTCCCTTTTCAGCCAAATTTTTCCTTAAAACCTTTGAATGCAGGGCAGCTCTATTATAAAACTTGTATTTCTTGGGGATTTAATGTTGCTGATGGTACTGGAGGTGCACCCGCTTGCACAGGCAGAATTTACCCACATGGCTGTCGATGAAGTGATGCCATTTTACCTCACTGAGGGTGTAGCACATGACCATAAATGGATGCAAATTTTCTGGACCTTCCAGAATGAAAACACTGGGGAATGTATTGAACTGTTTTGGACATTAATCAATGCGAGGACAGGAGACAGACACCCAATCCCCAGTCCCAAGTGGTAATTCTTAATTATCTTCTGTTAATACTTGCAAATCTGGGGAAAAAAAAAAAGCTCAGGAATATTGCAAGGGACAAAACTATACAGTTTGAGGAGCACTGCCAGGAATTCCTTCCTTCAGAAGCCAGTTGTGAATGTAAACCACTGGCAGAAAGCTCATTTCTAGCAATAACAGCTATGTCATGTTTCCTGGAACACAGGCTGTGTGGAGTATCATAGGAAAAGGAAAATAAACACCGGTTCACTTTCTGAATCACCAGTCATAAATTCTCACTGAGGAAAGAAAAAAAAAAAACCCAACACCACACACACACACACCTTAAAGGAACTTAATACAGTACCAGAAGAGTTTTCTGACCCCCTCAACTGATGCGTCAAGTGGAGCTAATATCCCCGTTTTCCAAGTTGGGATAAACCTATGGCACTGAGCGATGCAAATAAAACAAAGACAAGCCACATCCTCTTTCCCGTTCTGAAGTGGGACATGTTGTAAGGTCAGTCATTCACTCTGTTTTCTCTGTTTTTTTAACTCAGATCTTGCTACTTTAACGGGTCATTTTCCCTTTTCTCTCTCTTCTTTTCTTTTTTTCTTTTTTTTTTTTTTTTTAATTGCTTGCCTTGGAAGAGAGATGGCAAATCACACAAAGTCCCATGATGGTGCCTCCTCTGGTAGCCAAAATTGCATTTAATTTCTTTAAAAAGCATTAGGGATTGAACCTGTGCTAGTGAAAATAAACATAACACAGCAGAAGCTGTGCTGATCTATGCTATCAAAGCCTCTAGACACACAAGGGCCAGACCGCATCTCCCACTGCCTGTAGCACTGGGGGTACCATGCTCCTGAGCCATCGAGGTAGCTGGTACCAAGAGAGTTGGGGTTTAGACTTCAATCTCATGCTCTGCATCAGAAACAGTGCTGGGTGTGTGTCGTATCGAGTTGTTTCAGGTCTGTCAGACCCCCACGAGGATTGCTGGTGAACACAAGCAGGAAAACTTTGCTGGACCAACGGGGAGCTGCACAAGGATCATTTTGGCTTTCCGGTTTGGCTGTGGTCTCATTCTGCCCGAGCCAGAGCAAGCCAGGCCGTGAAAACCTGGACAATTACATGGTGAATTAGACCTCCGAAACTCTCACCTAGCTTACACTAATAAAGAGAAAAATCTCAGAAAAAGTAATTCCCCAAAGGAAGTTGTACATGGAGGAATTACTGGGAATATCACTACAACCTGAAGTTTGGTGTCTTTATCGGGTGGGTACCTGCATAACTGAACCCCGAGAGCCCTGTTTGGAGCCCGTAGCTGACAGGATGCAGTGATGTGGGGAGGCTCCACACTGCTTTTGACATCCGACACCCTCTGAAGCCATTCCAGCAGGCTGAAGGAGTCACGGAGGCTGATCTGTATCTCCTTCTTCAGGCAGCCCCATCGGATGGCTCTCAGGAGAGATGGCAAAAGATCAGTATCTGCGCGCTTCAGAGGGACAAATTGTTAGTCTGGGTATGGGCAACAATAGAGGCTTTGAGGACATCAGTGACCAACTGCACCGAAGCATTCCTTACTGCACGCTTACCTTCATTATATCCCTGCTAATCACCCCTCTGCCTTTCAGCAGTGAAATGTTATCGCCCTTCAGCAAGGCATCAAACCAGAGCCGAAGAGGGATTGCTAACACCGACCTGCCCTTCTCTTCAACATGAAAGGCAAAAGAGAGAAAGCCTGGTCGGGGCTGCGTTGCACTGCTGGGAAAGGACGGCGGGCAGGCATTTCGGCTTTGTGAAGCAAGGCTGTGCAGACAGCTCAGGCTAGACAAAACCTCTTCAAGAGCTCACAGGGCAAGTCAGATGTCTCTCTTCCCCTCCTGCCAGTCAGTGTTTCTTAGGCCTTTTAGTCTTTTATTTTCTTGTCTTTGCTATTTAATGTGCTTGCTGTAGCTTTGCAAAAGCACAGCCGCATTCTGCCCTGCACTTTTGTCAATGTGGCCTTGGTAAAATGCTCCATTAAAACCAACAACTACTGGAAAACTGAGCTTTTAGATTTGGGTTTTGCGACTTCTGTAATGCACCTACTTCATCTCTCCTATAGTCTGTCCATGAGAGAGGTTTTGGAAAAGAGCATAAAACTATTTAAGAAGCATTTAAATAAATTCTGGAGCTTGGTGGTTTGATGCGCCCCATGTTTGTGTGATGCTTAAGCTCTTGGGTTTTGTTCACCCTTATGTAAAATGACATCTGAACATCACAAACATATGCTGTCACACATGCTATCACACAGCCTGGAGAAGACTAGGCTCTGGGGAAACCTTACTGCAGCCTTCCAGTACCTGAAGAGGCTACAAGGAAGCTGGAGGGGACTTTTTACAAGGGCCTGTAGTGACAGGACAGGGGGTAATGGGTTTAAATGGAAAGCAGGGAGGTTTAGATTGAATATCAGGAACAGGCTCTTCTTGGAGAGGGTGGTGAGGCACTTGAACAGGTTGCCCAGAGAAACTGTGGATGCCCCCTCCCTGGATGTGTTCAAGGCCAGGCTGGATGAGGCTTGGAGCAACCTGGTCTAGTGGAAGGTGTCCCTGTCCATGGCAGGGGGGTTGGAATTAGATGATCTTTAAGGTCCCTTCCAACCCAAACTATTCTATGATTCTATGAATTCCATCTGCATAAGCCTGTGATTCTTCCATGTTAGCCTTTGTCTGGATCTTGATGACATGTCCAATGGCAATGCCAAAAATACTTTTATCTATTACTGCTTTGGTAGGCAGGTTGGACTAGAGATCTCCAAAGATCACTTCCAAACAGCGCATTCATATTTCTGTAGCGGTGCTAACTAGTGTTTATCAGCTGTAGAGGTATTCTGGGATGACTTACTAAGATGTAGACATTAACAGTAACAGAGATAAATCCTCATTCCATATGTTTGAGAATTGAAAATCACTAATTTATCGTTTGATCACTCAGTATTTAACCCAATCAACCATGTTGTGAATGCTGTCAAGGAAAAATTGATTTAAAATATCCCTAATTGCTCTCCTTCTGAGTTTACTGGGACATGCTTTTTCCTGCTAGCTAAATATTAAACCAGATCAAGAATAAATGAAAAAAAAAACCTGAACAAAAATACCTCAACCTGCTTCACTTTTTGACACAAGCACAAGTCAGGCTGATACATTTTAAAAATCATGACTGGTGGAACAAATTACCATCTGCAGATTCTGTTAGCAACTACAGAGAGAGGCTAGGTTCTTCAAGACACATTCTAGTTTCATTTTCCATACCAGTTGGAGGTGAAGCCCTGGAGCCCAGCTAGCAGTGAGCTAACTGTATGGGCTCAGTACGATACAAAAACACTGAGAAAAGCTTAATTTAAAATTAAGCTTATAAATTAGTGCAAGACAAGGACTACTTCACACCTACTGCTTGCACGAGGCCATCCTGATTTGGGAATTAAGACATTAATAGTATGGCTGCAGCCTATCTTAGCCCTGCTGGCCTTACTGCCAGAGAGCAGCCCTGTAAATATTTAATTGGTATAGATGCAACCAATGGTACCCTCCCCTGGCCTACGTCACTATTATCAAGCAGTATTAATTAAAATCTCACCCTCCACCTGGTATATCGAACAGATGCTCAATTCATTTTATTCCACTTTTTTCATGGAAAACCCCAAGGTGTTGAATTCTTCCCTTGCTGGATTGTCTGCAGGGGAACAGTCTAACATTTGAAGGCAATGAGACTATACATTAAGGAATGGGCTGTAAGCAAAACACGGTCAGCTCATGATTCACCCAGACAGACTCGCCCTCCTCAGTTCTCACACTTCAGCGTTACAGAACAAGAGTCCCACTGTTTAGCATCCCCCCTAATTCTTTGGCTTCTCACTATTTATACTGTGCAGGATTTATTCCAAGGGTGGAGGTGGTGGTGTTGGGAGATGAAATTGCTCTGTTTTTCATGAACAGAAGTTTTCAGTGAGTAATTTACTACTGTATAATTAAGCTTCAGATTTTGTTTTTACTTGAAAATGTTTTAAAAAGGAAGCCAACTATCTGGTCAGATTTGTGATGCGCAGTTGATTAGAAACAGAAACCCAAAATGCTGATCAGAAATGGTACAATAGAAAGAGGATTCATATGCTCTGGAAGAAGGTGAGCAGAGGTTAGTATTCCCAGTAAGCTTCCAGTATTGCCCCAGTAGAGGTACACAGCAGTCAAGAGCTCTTGTTTTGAACAACACAGGGCTGCCTGCTATAGGCAGGGAGTCTGTCTCTCTCTGAGCCCTCCTTGCTGATGCAGAAGTGAAATATAAGAGGGAGAGATTCATGATACAGTTATCTACAATGTCGCTGAACTAACCACCCCAGGCTCCCTTAGGAGAGAGAGAAGCTTCCTGGAGGAGCTCTCTCCCTGGAGGTCCAGGGAGAAAGTATCGATTGTCCTGTCCTTGACACCTTCTTAAGACAATCACATTCCAGGTACCACAGTCTGGAAACCTGTAACGTCAGTTCAGATGATGACAGCTGGTTCATCCCACCTTCTGAGATGTATTTCAGCCTGGTGGGGGTACTTATATTCTGGAGGTGTCATTGTCTATTAAGCACAAGGAAGGACTGGACAACTACTTAGAGGAAACTTATTTAATTTGGCTGAAGTTAGGTGAGAGGTGTCCTACACAGAAAGATGAAGCTGCTGATTCAGCAAGGTGCTTCAGCTCATGATATTTTCCAGCCTGGGAGGAGTAATATAGCAGTTCTGTAAGTGTATTACTCTGCCCCCCTTTCCATCTCTTCAGACTTTGCTACATTTTTTTTAGGTCTACTGTAAAGCCAACATAATGAAAGGTGCAGTTCCTTACTCAACCCCAATTAAATGACTAGAGAAAACTTACAGGCCAGGCACCTTCTCATTTTCAGATCTTCATGACACGGTCTCTTCCTTTGGTTCTGGCCCCATGTGAATGCCAATTGCACTCCTCTCATTCTATTTTGTTGTTAAAATCAGGCATTTTCATGGATAATGTCTTGGTTATCCAATGCAATCAACTTTATCAGAATATTATCTCCTGTGTAGTGTCTTTCCCAAAGCAAATATGCATTTGAGTTTCATAATCCCTAGTTGTTAGGTAGGAAGTTCTGGTCTATTTTATGGGTATTCCTACTTTTAGCATGAATGACTCTCTGTCTGAAGGATGAAGAATCACCTTGAAAACAGGTTATTTGATCTTCACCTCATACATAGCTATCTACAGCTCTGCGAAAACTGTGGCACTTGCAAATACAAGACTTCGTGAAGCCCAGAAAAAAAGAAAATCTCTAAGAAGCATAGAAAAACACCTAAAAGGTGAGTCCATGGGGGGCAGCAAATAGAATAATATCAGCAAATCCCTAAATCTTTCATTTTCAAAACATGAACCAGGAAGACTTCTGTAATTCAGCTTTTCCTAGCTAGGGTCAGGTTGCTGGGGTCTATGGGCCTCTATTCTGCATTTATCTCTGGAGTGTCTACAGAAGTCAGTGATTTTGGTTAGCTGGGGACAGGAGTCCTTCATAATGGAAAGTCTTGCCGTACTTGTGTTCCTGTTGCTTCTTGGAGGATCCCATGAGACACTCAGCTGAGATCCAGGTCTCAGTGGATGAGTTACTGTAGAGACAAAAAGCATCTGACAGCTGACACCATCTAAAAAGAAAAACAGTATGAAAGAAAACAGCAACGAGACCTGTTCAAGGTCAAGGAGCACTGCAGTGCTAGAGGAACAACAGGACCCATGTCCCTTGGGCCTAGGTTGGTGTCCCTGCTGGGCTCACCACCGCAAGGGCTGAAAGAAGCCATTTGACCATAATACAGTCCAGGAGCACAGTGTCTGCTCCCAGGGCTTTGTTTTTCCAAATATGGCAAAGATCCTGGCCATCTCCTCCAGTAACTTGGGCCCTTGCTAGGTACAAAAATAGCAAAGCAGGCCAGACATCCAGTCGACAAAACACTCGTGTCCCTTACCACGAAGCATGGGGCAGCCATTTGCTATGAGTCGTCACTGCGAGGATCCTCTTTCAGGGGGTATGTCAGCACAAGGGTTTTGAGAGGCTCTCCCAGGCCACATCTCTTTCCTTGGTATCTGGGGCTTGTTGATCCTGGCACACCACCTGGGAACAGGCAGGAGGCCAGCCTAACAGATTGGCATGTGTGCAGGCAGGGAAGGAAGCTGAGCATCTGGCTTTAAACACCAGGGCTCGGATTTCTCTCTGAGGGTGTTGACAGGAAAATGCATGCCGGCGCTCCACTGCTGCAAGGACTGCTAAGGGAGTAGGATATCTCTGAGGGATTTGTTGAGACAATTTCACTTCTGCGGTCTTTCCTTCCTGCCTCCCGATCATCACAGAGCCATAAAAAAATCTGAAAGACCAAGTTCATGTCTTGAGCCCCCACACAGAGCAATGGCAGAAGACACCTCCATGAGCTCTAGAAGAGTTAAGGTCCACCAAATGAATGCCACGACCCTCAGCAAGTGTAATTTTGTATCATTGATTGCATTAAAATGGGTCTTATTGCTGGTGGACATCACCCCATGCCACAACTTCACTTCAGCCCTAAGGTCAACAACTGGCTGCCAACGAAGAACGCACCTGCTGCATCCTCCCTAAACCAGGAGCTGGACAACGGAAAATTAAAAAGCCCTAAGAAATAAGTGATCAACTGCCATGAGGTCATGTGTTCAACACATCCTTTATTTCCCCGGCACCTTGGAGTGGATTTGTCTTACCACCTTTAGCCAACTCAAGTTATGCAGACAGTTTAAGCCAGTCCTTTTGTTTCCCTCCACACTCTGCGAAGAGACTCCCACTCTTGATGCATCTTGCCAAAATACAGATGAGGCAAATCATCTCCCAGAGCTGCTTGTGTCTCTTTCCAAATTTACCTTGGTGACTGACCCTAAGCAAGATGACTCCCACACCATTATTACAATTCCCTTCTTCCACGTACTAAAAAGCAATCACTTGTTCTCAGCTTTTGGCAGAATTCATTTTTGTTAAACAGTCTGAGACCCTGGGCAGACAGACTTTAATGGCAACATATTATCTAGACACGGCTGTCGCAGTGATTTTGCTCCTTACTGCTCTAAAAGGCTTTCCAGAGCTGCCGAGGAATGACAGAAAGGTTATTTAATAGCAAGGGCTTGGCTTCTGTAGAGGCAGCTGTTTAAATGACATCAGTATTACCAGCCACAAATTGAACCATTTGCTGCCCGTATCACCACGGAGAAAGAGAAATGGTGGTATCACTTTTGACTTATTAAGAACTGATGAACATAGAAATTGTGGGGCTGAGGGGAGTGGCCTATACTATTGCAAAAATTGCAGAGTTCTTTCCTCTAATGGATTCATTTGTCTGAGCAATTGCTCCGTGATGAGAACAGGACTGGTGAGAACCCAAGTAATAAAAACTATTTGTACTGAGTTACTAATATTTTGGAGGGAAAAGAAAATATGTTTGTCAATGGAATTTTTTTTGCATAAAATTCCAACACTGTTTTTCACTGGGAGAGAAGTTGATGGGAAAACAAAGCCAAACTATTTCATCCTGTAAGTAGATATTTTTTTCAATTTGTAGTTGTCAAATAATAAATAGAATTAAAGAATTAAATATTCTGGTGACATTTTTCAAAGAGTATAAAATTAAAATGTTTCACGTAAAAAAAAAATTAAGTCAGCATGCGCTTTCTTAGCTCTACCAAAAATTGTCACTGAAACAAAGAATATTTTTTAAAGCCTTTTTCTTCCTAAGTTTTAGATCAGTGACCTCACCATAAGAGGTCACCTTTCCCTTCAGGAATGAGCATGGTAGGGAAGGCAAACAGCATCAGTAAAATTATTCAGAATGGTGTTGGCACAGCAACGGGTTTGTGGGCATTTTATGGGTTTCAGAAGTGAATCTGGATGGTCTTTGAGGTTTGCACACATACGCAAACCGGTGAGAGTCCACAGATCTGGCTTTTCCTTCTGGCTCTCCCAGACATTTGTGGTGTAATTTTGAGCTGGTTCCTATCCACAAGCAGTTCCTCAGGTTCTCCATCCTTTGAGGGTGCTACGCTCCCTTTCTTATGCAGCTGGGAAGTTTCATAGGCTCCTGAAAGTGGGGAGAACAACTAGACTTGGCAGATCAAGGCTCCATGAGGACCTGCATCCACATTATTGGATGGGGAAAGCTGTGTATTAAACCCACATCTTATCAGTGTCTACAGCAAGAGGCTGAACCAGGCATCCCTGCAGCTCTACACGCAGGGATTTGAGTAGAAACATGCCATGCATAATTTAGGTACAAGACAGATTGTCCCCCAAAGAGGGCCTTCTCCCCAGCTTTCCACAAAACATCACTGGTTTCCATGAGATGTGATGCCCCAGGGAGAAGAGGCAGTGGATGGAGAAGAAACCTGTTTAATATGCTAAGGCGAGGGAAATGGCATGTAAATCAGAGCTGTCATCCCTTTCCTGACCCGCGCTGCAGCACATACTTCTGTCCGAAAGTATGTTTATACTGGAAAACAGATATATGTCCAGATTGCAAATATATAAGTGAAAGCGTAGGAAAGAGAGCCAACACTTCTTCACTTCAGGCCCTGGTATCTGAATTATCCTAGGTTTTATACCTGGGATATAAATACCTATATACCTAAGTACAAATACACACACACATACTTGTACGGTCACAGACGTGAGAAGATGGCTGGGAACACGGAGAAGACGGCTCTCCTGCTGCCAGAGCCAGTTTCCTTCCAGTCCTACACTTCAAGTTTGGTGAACACCATGCAGATGCCCCTCCAGAGCATCCACTCAGGCACAGCCAGCTTGCAACCAGCAAATTTACCTCCCAGCACCCCACCATCACCACTTTGAGTTGGGCTCCTCCAAAGCTATCCAGGTGTCCATACTGCAGGTGTCACTGCAATTCTGACATCTGTCTCCAGACAAAATCATTCCGGGGTCTGCACTGATCCGTCAGTGCTTTGGGTTGTGAGATTTGTTATCCCAGGAGCAGTGCCAGGGCTGAGCTGGTTGTGGATTTTAATGGAGTTAAAGAAGA
>NW_010239155.1:17441-45674 GCF_000690775.1 Eurypyga helias
GAATTTGCAGCAGTGGGTCTCAGTCCCATGTGCGTGGGCTCTGTATTTGATAACAGAAGGGGGGATCTAAATGTCGGCTTGTCATGGAAGAGCAGCTGGCTTGGATGCATGGATTGGCTCAGACAAACTTTAAGCTCGTTCCTCTGGGGCAAATGCCAGGGTGTTAACGCACTGTTAGAGCTAATGCTCACCAGCACTCGGTCTTCCAGGGGACAGGTTGCTCCTGGAAGGTGGTCACAATGCTACTGCAGCCAGAAGGGTTTCAGCTGAGGGGTGTTTGCCATCACCTGGTTACACACCTTGTGCTTCCTTTGCCTCGGTCAAGCTATGCAACAGGGACTGACACCCTCCAGCAAGGCTCCTTTGAAAGCAGGGCCTCATAAACAAGCATGCCCTCAGTAAAAGGCTTGCTCCTGCTTAGTGATTCCCCTATATCTGGCAATGCCAGTCGCCAAAAAAAGATTAAAATAAAATTTAATACAAATGAAGGGCAAGCCTGTGCAGGAGAGAGCCCAAGGAGAAAGCCAGCTATGTGACTCCTGCTCAATATGTGAACCTCAACAGTAATTACTCCATTAAGCACATCACCCGTACTAAACCCTTCCTGGCTGCAATCTGCTTGGGCCCATCAGGCAGGGGCAATGGGTGGGACAGAAAGGAGAGCTCCCATTTTCCAGGGGAGAGGGATCTGTCCATTGCAAAGCTCCAGAGACTGTGGACAGCCTCAGTCAAGGATAAAGAGCTGTAGTCTGGAGGGAGTTCCTGCAGGAGTGAACTCACACGCTGTAAAGCAGCAAGTGCTTAAGGCCAGACCCCATAAATCCACCAAATTAGATGCTGGTGACATTATAGACCCGTTTTGTTAGTTTTTCCAGCTGAGCTGCAGACCACAGAAAATGATTTATACTGCAAGAGTTGGGATGGTGGGGGAAGGGAGAGCAGGATGGGGGGAAAGGGGTAAAGGGGAGTGACTCACAGTATTTAAATTTCTAATCAAATCTTTTCTGCAGGAAGGAGGAGAAAAAGAAAAATGTTACTTGTTCTTGGCACTAGGAAGATGAAAACTACAAATTGGTGGTAAGGGGGATCCAGAAATAAACAGGTAAAATCTTCTTTCCAAGTTGCATCCAGAGAGGAGCGAGGCACCAGTTACCTTGGAAGGGGGAGAGGACAAGCTGCAGCAAGGACAAAGTAAAGGAGATGGGAAGATGTGGACCCAGGGTTCACCACGTGCATGGCAAACCTAGCACAGAGGCTTGTAGGAATATTGCACAGAGCTCTTTGGCCTCTGATGTAAACTTAGCAGAAAAAAACCTTGAGAATATGACCAAAATGCTTCTTCCTCATCTCAAAAACCAGGCATCAGAGCCTATGTGGTTCACATGGATGGGAAACAAACCACCTTGGCTTCATCTCGACTAGAAAACCGAACTGCATGTGAGGGTAACAGCTTGTCTGAGAAAAAATTCAAAAATCTGTCTGAACACCCTTGCCGCTCAGTATTTACCTGGGTTTTGATGGATAACAAAGACTTATCCAATGGTCACCCAGAGCTGAGACTAAACTGAATCATTCCCTGTGCATCTTACCAGTCATGTGGCCAGAGATGGATGTCCTACAAAAACAAGTGAGACGATCAGCCTTTCAAGACCTGCACCACACACTCCTGAAACAGTCACCTGCAGAGTGAGGGTGTCACGCAGGGTGATCCCCTGAGCTGCGAGTCAGAAGTGGTTGGGTCTTTTACTGACTCCTGACGAGTAGTTTATTCAAATAACTGACTAAAACCTGGAACATGCTTTCTCCATCCAGTTTAAAAATTAAGGATGATCACAGTTTTTCCTTTCCAACTAGTCTGTGATACAACTTTGGGGGGCCTTTCTTAGATAAATAAACTTACACTTCACAGAAAGGATCTTTTCCTGTGAACTGAAAAGAAAAAATCTAAGAATTATTTAATCTTGGTCCAAAACAATTTCAATCTTCATTTTTAACTAAAAAATAAAAAAATCTCTTGCTGTTAAATGACTAAAAGTATATTTTTTTTCAAAATGTTCTCTTCAAGCACAGTGGAAACTTCTCACTGAGCTTTTCTGCTCCTTCAACTCCTGTTTATGGATCTAGACTGGAAATCCCACACTAGTTTACACATCAGTGATGCTTAAATGCTGTTCGTCACCACAAAGCTGGCATCTTAAATAGTTCAAATACATCATATACTAAATATCTCTCTTCCCTGGATAATTTAACTTTAAAGACCTAAAGTGAGATGGTTCAAACACTGTCCTGTATGAATCTCAGTTCTTGACCATAAGGACTACTGCTGACAGCAACAGATGGAATTTACTGCTTTTCCCAAGCTTCACAGTAACTGCTTGTATAGCCTGTGCAAGCTGCCACAGCGTTGGCATCTTCTGAGGGATTTTCCTAAGATAAGTAGATTGCAGCTGTATTGGAGTTAATATCCCCCACAGCATCCCTCACAGTGCTGTGTTTTGCATTAGTAGGTAGAAAGGTGTTGATAACACCCTAGTGTTTTGGTTACTGCTGAGCAGTGCTCACACAGCATCAAGGCTGCCTCTCCAACCCACCCACCAAAGGCCAGTAGGCAAGGGGTGGGCAAGAGGGTGGGGAGACACATAACCAGGACAGCTGACCCAAAATGATCAAAGGGATATTCCACATCATACAATGTGCTCAGTAATAAAAGTTAAGAGAAAGAAGGAGGGGAGGACAGGGCTTTTGCTATCAAGGTGTTTGCCTTCCAAGACAACTGCTTGGTGTGCTGAGAACCTGTATCCTACAAAGTGGCTGGGCTTCACTTACTGATGGGAAGTAGAGAATAAATATTTTTGCTCTTCTTTGCATCCACATGTGGCCTTTGCTTTTCTTTATTAAACTGCCTTTATCTTGACCCATGAATTTTTCATCTTATTTTCTCCCCCATATCCTGCTGAGGAAGGGGAGTGAGAGAGTGGCTGAGCAGCCAGCAAAGGTCAACCCACCACAGTGATCACACCTGGCCAATGGGGCAATAAAATGTAAGCAGAGTCTCACTACTGTGTTAAAGTTCTGAGCCGTGTCTCCAGGAGAGATTAAGGGCTCCAAAGGACTCTGTCAGAGGGCACATGCTCAGTGGAAGGAGCTGAAAAGCATCACATGCCCCCTTCAACCAACTGGTGAGTCTTCCAAAGGGCATGTGTGTTCTTGTTTTCTCCTTCCCTCACGTCATCTCCAGTAAAGTTGAAGATTATGCTCAAAGTGGAGAAGGCAGATAAAATTAAGATACTGTTATAGCACTTGTGCAGATGAGGAGAGGCTGAGCGATGAAGTCACGTGCCAAGGGCCACACAGAAAGTTCTAGAGAAAGTTAGGACTAAACATGGAGCTCTAGAGTAACAGACCACTTGTACATAGTGTCCTTTGTCAACACATACAAAGAAGATGACTTTCCTTTCCTTTTTTTCTGTCCTACAGTTCAGGTTTTTCTTCCTTTCCCAACTGGGTCTGAAATTCACCCCCTTGCCATGTAGCATTGCTCAGCATACTTGATCACAGCTTTAATTACTACTTAATTTACTGGAAAATACCCAGCACCACTTTGAAGGCAGTGTGGAGTATATGGGTAAACCACAGCTGTCTCCCAAGTTACCTGTTAAATTCTTCCCTCACCAACCTATCCACCCTGTCATTGTACTCTCATTACTTTCAAACTCTAAACATATTTGTTACCTTTGTTTCCATATAAAGGATTCATGCCCATCCTCCAATCCCTCTTCTCTACCCACCTGTTGCTAAAGAGGTTTCTCTGGCCAGACATAGATTCCCACAATGTAGATATTGCCATCTGGACGATGTTCCTAAATGGAATAAGATTGATATTTGAGGGAAGCCTTTCATCTCCTTCTAAAGTGGGCATTTAAAAATAGGTCTAATTAATTGATTAATTGCAGCCTACAGGTGATAATTGTTTCCACTGACTATAAAGTGAACTAGGGGTAACTAGCTTAGTCAGAGACCTTGGCACAATAGACATCTAAAATGTGATGGAGACTGGTCTCACTCACTGAATTTTTTTTCTCACAATCTGAAATACACAGTGTCGAGTTTGTGATTTCTCTCAGTCTAGTACCTAGCTATTCAGATCAGAATAGGATACAATATATGTAGATAAAATGTTATTTTTCAAACAGACAGACAAATGGACTCATTACCTTCCCATTTCACAAGGAAAATGTAAACGTGAGACAAGCAACTATGAGAAGGTTTGTGGAAGAGAGAGGAGATGTATCTAATTCAGATTACAAGAAATAAAATTGGAAAAATAGGTCCAAGCTGAAATGTCAACTTTTTAGTCAAAAGATGCACACCACATATAAGATAGGAATGAACATTTATGGGGAAAAGCCATTTCTTTTTCACCCTAAATTGGAAGTAAGAACTGTGAGAAAGTTTCTGAAAGAAAGAAATCTGGGACATTTCAGGGATTTGTAGGATTTTTTTGTCCCAGACAAGTTCCATATAAATAAAACCTTCTCCAGGTTATTGCAACAGTGCTGCTCTGATCATCGCTGTTTAGTCTGGCCAACCTGCTAATGACGGAGCTTTGAGGAACATCTGGGAGGGGATTAACCTCATCTAATTTTAAATTCAGGTGCCTACAGACAGGCTACTCAATGTAGAATCCCCTTAATAACCCACAAACAAGAAATGACTAATGTGCATGTCTCCTCATTCAGTCCCTATTCCTATTTTAGGATGGGACAAGGCACATCCATGAACTCTAGCTCATTCTGGAGCTCCAATGACATGGAAGGAAACAGATTATCAGCACAGATGTAGATGCCTGTATTTAATCAGATAAATTTCAAGAAGTCTGATCTTCACAGTTGCACATGGGCAACGTGTACTTAGGACTGTCATGTGATATACACAGAGAAATGGAACAAGAAGGCATGATCAGACCAGAGGCACAAATTACACAGCTACTGTCTCTGCCCATGCAATTATGATAACCACATATAAAGCTCTGAAAAACAAGAAATTCTCCTTCTGACAGTAAAGCAATATGCTTGAATAACAAAGGAGAAAAAATAGCTGAAACCAGATTTGAAACGCTTTCTTTCCTTGACTGCCATTTTGACATGTGAAGAGAACAGCATTAAAATGAAAGTAAATAGTTTCCCCTGTTTTTTGTAAATATCCTAATGGAACATTTTGACCTGATTTGAAAGATTTTGACGAGCTCATGTTGTGACGTGAGTGTCAGGTTGCACAGCAATGCCAATCCATACAAGGAAGCAGGCAGGATCCTGCACTCGAAATGGCTTTGGGTAAAAATAAGGGCTGGATTCTGCAAGTGGTCGAGAGTCAATGGGAGATTTGGAGATCAAGGAGAAAGCATTAGCCTTTATGAGGTGAAATATGTAGTACCAGCTTTTAAGGACTGAAATATCTTTTCAAATACAGCTCTTAACTATTATTTACGCAGTGATTTATAGTTCAGCTCACCATGCGGCAAAAATGGTTTTTGTCGCGGTGACCAACCAAAGTATACCTTGTGTGTTGCTTCTTTCCTCATCCTCCCCTTTTCTCTTCTTAATTTCTTATACTGGACCTTCTTTTTGTATCTCCCTCGCTGCAGTAAGTCCATGAGTTTCATGCCCGCCTTTACAGCCATTGAATCCACCAGAGTCACCAGTGTTGAAAGAGTTAACATCAGTGTGACTTTCCAGGGCTTTAAAGCTGAAGTTTGAGTAAGACACCAATGGAAAAGAGGAGGGATGATCTTTCAGAGGAAAGGTTTCAGGGTCTCTCTGAATTTTGGCAGTCATCACAGTATTGGCTTGTTGAGAAGTTTATCAGGGCAGCCACAGACTATAAAAGTATAAACCCAGAAGGATGGATGTACTCCATGGGACTTGCGACAGCCCACGGTGAAAGCTTAGCCCGCAGGAGTACAAGAAACACCTGAATGGGACAAGGTAAAGGTGTTACCTGATAGTGCAGGTGGAATGACCCAGTGTTTTTACAGCTGGAGGACCAGGGTGCTAGGACTTTTCCATGGGTTCAACACATAATTCAGATGTAGGAGTTGTACAACTGCTGCGTAGGGAGCACAGCTTCATTATATTTTCATATGACCCGTCTTTGATGCCAGAGACTCTTCCACGTCTAGGCCAGAACATTAAAGAAGGGAAAAGGATTTTCACCACACATGCATGAGAGTGGATTTTGCTGAAAGGACGTGTGAATTTTGAGCATTTTTCTAAGCCTGTTGTTCCCACCTCCTCCCTCAGCTTGCTCCAAGGCACTGCTAATTCCCACATCCTGGGAACATTAGGTCAATTGTTTGTCAAATTACCCAGGTGGGTTCACACTTGCAATCACCTCCCTTCCACCTGAGGCTGCAGCTAGGGTCTGGGCAGGCCTCTGCTATTCCCTGTTTTTATCCAACCAGGCACTGTTGCCTGCAGTGCTTTCCTTTGGAAGAGTTGGGCAACACACCCCAAATCCTTGGGAAAGACTGACCCCTTCTGGGAAGCCGAAATGCAACCGCTCAGGGAACCTGAAACCAGCCATTGTTCCCTGGAATTTCCCTCGGGCATTTTGGGCAGCAAACTCTTGGCATTGGCTTCTAAACATTCTCAGTGATTTTTCTAGAGATGCTTTCTTAAAGATGTTTTCTGTTTGCTGGCTGTTTAAGCCCCAAAGGATTGTGTCCTTACACTAGCTGATTTTATATTTTCTCACGTCCCTCGCGCTTATTTTTAAGTTCAGCAAGGTTTTCTTTAGCCATTCAACTCTCTATCATCCTCCAGCTTCTCTTTTCTGCTTCTTCCCTAACATTTCAACCCTCTTCCTGATGCTCAGCCTTGGTCATAATCTCAAAGTCATAGATGTTTCCATTAAAAATAATCAGTCCCTTTGGCATTTTGACACTTTATTGCCTGGAACTTTTGAGAGATCTCCACCCCAATTGTATCTACATCATCCAGAGTTGCTCCAAGGTGTAAACATCAGTCCTTGAAATATTATAACAGTATAGTTTATAGACATGCTGGTCTTTCGCTTGGGTGGGATACTGCACTGCGCCATACAGTGATATGCCAATGTTATTTACTTATTCCCTGGTACCCTGGGCCATTGTTTCTCTTCTCTTGGTAACACAGGGCACATCGACCCTCCCAGGCAGTTGTAGAGGGTTCCAGACAGTTGGAAAGCCATCTTGATTGTGGTTTAAGTGTACAGTGCCAACAAGCAATCTGCTAATTAAGAGGTAAGGTGTCAAGCTGCTGACAACCCCTTCTGTAAGTTGCTGTGTTTCCCTCAACATATTCATGATGGAGCACCTTCACATAGTTTGGTAGCAGCAATGCTAACATTTGGCACCTCCCAAAATAGAAAGTTCTGCTTCATCTTCAGAGGTGCCAGCCCTGCCAGGGATGCCCAGCTGAAGCTAGCCAGCATGGGCCACTTGCCCTATGATGTTTTCTCTTCCTCCCAAGATTGCCAGTCACCAGGATAGCATGAGCTGGGACATGACTGGGGGATGCTGTGGGTATTGTGTACACGTCACCAAGGCAATTGCCACACCAATGGCCACTAATAGCCCTTATCAGCGACGTTTGGGACATCCACCCAGATCAGACTGACCAAGAGCAGGAGCTTCAGCTTATATCCAGCTCCTAGGCTGATGGGTGGAGGGTGTAGATGGTCAAGGCAATTAAGTTTCGTTGGTGCATCCATGGCCTTGAAACATGTGTTGTATGGAGGATGCAAATTTAAGCAGGGAGTTTCAGGAAAGATGCAGACTCTTTGCAGATCTAACCTTAAAGGCCTGGCCACCAGAATCATAAAATCACAGAGTCATTTAGGTTGGAAAAGACCCTCAATAACATCAAGTCTAACTGTTAACCTAACACTATCAAATGTTGGAAAGATGTCTGAAAATGGAAGTGTCCCCTGAGCTTGCAAAACCACCTGATTTTCGCACCCCAATATAATGAACAGTAACTTCCCAAGTGCTATGTAAATTAGCCAAGATGATTCTTTACACTTCAATGGCTTTAAGAGCCCAGCTTTGACATGTCCACTCTGTTTCATTGTCCCTCTTGAAAACAAACTATGTAGGGACATAAAAGTCTGGTCCTGGCATGCACTCCCTCTCCTACTGTGAGCTGCGCCAGCTCTAGCAGAGGAGACTTTGGAAAAACCTGTGACCTGCTAAGACTTGTCCCAGGTCTCTCTCATGAATAAAGATTGCTTCAAACTTGAGTTTTAATAAAACCCTTTAATCCATTTATATTTAGTGATGGAGTGTCTGGCTTTTCTAACCAGCTAAAAGTCCAGTCCTTGAATCTTGTAATATTCCTGTATTAGTGCCGTCCATGGTCTACTTCCATAGTGTGTGGAAAAGCATTTCCTTTATCAGGTTTTAATTTCCCTGTCTTTTTATTTATGCTGACCGTATGACCAAGGTGTCTTTGCCATGGGTCAAGGTGCTAGTGGTGTGTACATATACACATACAGGCCAAAATACAGTCCTGCCCGAGGGAGATCCCTCATTACTCCATCTGTCCCCTTCGGCTCTGAAATCCATTGAGAAGACCATTAACTTCAATAGATATTTTAGGCCACATGAGGAATTATCACCCACCAAAATCTAAAGGGAGAGGACTTTGCAGTTGACTCAAGGTGAATAAGAGTATACTGCCCTGTCTAGGGTATGATCCATGCTATCCAGGACCTCAGTGAATCCCAGAAGCATTTGACAAAGATCCTCAGAGATTACACGGGATGGGATAAGTGACCAGCAATATTTGCCTGTATGGAGAACAAACATCCAAGCAAAACAAGTGTTTCCAGGCCAGGGTTATTGATATTAAAACCACAGAACTTAATTAAAAATGAAGGTAATTAAAGCCAGATGCAAGAAAGCGTTTTTTTTTTCCTGCATACCACGTTGTAGACTCATAGCATGACTCACGGGGAGAGAGCAGTAAGTCAAGGTGACTGGGAACATTCAAGGAGCGATTATCTGGGATCATTAGTGGGGCTGGTGGGCGGCAGCTGTAAACTGGGAACAGGTCCTGATGAGGTGCATGGCCTTTAACTCCTCTGGTATGTAATGAGAGCTGTAAATCTCCCCATTACAAGCAGTGGTGATGCGGGTGTATTCAGCCAGCAGCCTTGCTTTAATCTCTTCGTGACATCAAGAGAAGAGGAGGGGGACCCTCACTCCGAGACCTGAGCAACTTGAGCCTCCTGAAATGGGTGAAACTACCCATTTTCATGTGGGAATTATGTGCAGTAATGTGAAGGCTGAACAGTCAAATTCTGGTCCGAATAGCTTTGGTATGAACCTTGAGAAACTGCACAGGTTTCCAGGGATTTACGCCTTTCAGAGTAGAGCCTGGAGTTTTGTATCTACAATCCCTGAGCTTGTCCACAGCTATTTTCTTTCTTTCCTATATATGCCCGAGTATTTCATATGAGCTGGAGCAACTCATGTCCTTTCCCTGTGCCTCAGTGTCCCTCATTGCAAATTAGGACTGCTCACGTTCTCCAGGAGATGGTGGATTGTGAAAATTAATTAGGACTTCATTAATTTTCCCTAATATCAAATTAGTATTTACCTAAAATGAATTAAACTACTCAGGAAAGAAAAGTCAGGTGGTATGTAACAGCCAGGAGGTTATAGCTACTCTGAGTCAGGAGTTGTTTGCAGACACTTCACAGTCTACATCCCGCAGCTGTTATGGGTGAAAGATATATCTTCCTTCTTGAAAATGATGGTTTAGGTGCTTGGACAATGATTTCCTAGATCATTTCAGACCAAATTATATGCATTTATGCAGCTAGACTTGGCTTAATTATGAAGGGCAGTTAAAGATGTGCTAACATGACCAGTGACATCCACTGGGCTGGAGACAGGACTATCCACCTGCCGCCAGCCAGTGGGAACTTAAATGGTTAAAAATCCCAAATCTGAGGTCTTTTGGCATTTCCCAGCTGTCCTGGACAACTACCCTTGAAAATGCCTGGTGTAACAGTTTCTGCTTCTGGCAGCAAGAGCACTTATGTACTGCAAAGAGATTGCCTGCAAATCATCGGCTTCAAATGGACCGCATCTCTGAAAGGAATTTCCACAGCTTTTCTGGGCACCGATCACAAGGTTATTAGCCATCTGCAAATCCAGACTGATTATGAGCTCACCACCTCGACGGACTATCTCGTATTGCAACTGTCTAGCTTTCAGACTCAGTTTTTCCCACTTCTGGAGTTGTACACGTTCTCCAGCGACTAACTACACTAGGGATAAGTCAGGAGGTTCTGGTTTGTGACCCCATGACTTCTCCGTCTACTCCAGAGTTTGACAGATTTAGACCAATATCAGTGCTTAACTGCCCCTTCGCATCTATCAAATATTGAGTAGTATGTTCCCTCAATACGGACTTGTATGCTCAAGCCCTGATAAGGTGCTGCAGTTCACCCTTGTTCCTCCAAACTTTTTCAGTATATATACACGTCTTTCTCCCAAACTGGGCGAATGCTTTGCGTAAACACACTAGACACAGCTGGTCAGCCTTGGCAAGCTTTAATATTTTTTCAAGGGGAAAGAAATCTTTTGGTAACCAGGTTTCTGAACATTCCCAGACATTAACAGAAATGCTATTGTTAAGTTTTTATTATTTTCAAGCTCCCTCAATTTTCAGGCTAAATATGTAGGGTTTTTTTCTTGGTTCTTCCTAGCTGGCTCATGTTGTAATTGTTTTTGTTTCTGTAAAGCTTGAGGCTCTTTGTCTTGTAGCTTTAAATACTCTTTTATGAAGTCTTGGATACTGTCATATACCGTGAGCTGCACCATTATTTCCTCCTTGCAGAACAAGCCATAGTTTCCCTTTTTGGACAGTAGAACCCACTGCCAGTGCCAACATCGGCATTTTTCACGCTGAGAAATTAACGAGTATTTAGGATTTTGAGAAATGTGCATCGGGTATTTCAAGGATAATATCTGTGAATTTACAGTGACTGTAGCTAAGATTCCATTTCAAAGAAGATGGCAGCAAAAGGTTTTTTTCTCACAGTTTGTATGATGGGATTTTTCTCTTGTCTCCTTGGCATTCTTGAAAACTCACCTCCGTTTATAAATAGACCCAAACAAACCCTACCATTGCTGTAGTTAAACTTGTAGCTTTATAGGTAGCTTCTAATAGTTCCCAACTTTAGTCTGTAAAGAAATGTAATGGATATTCTTTTACATTTACCCTAAAAGATTGGTATGCTTCTTAAAAAATATTTTAAGCCTAAATCCTATGAGAATGACTGACATCATTTAGCAATTAGACCAAATGTCTGAGCCTGAGAGATCCATACTGCTAAAACCTGGATGTCCTGCTCTCTCCCCCATCTCTTCTGTTCCCTCCTTGCTTCAATGAGAAGAAACACACTGTGTCTGGCAGCTGCAAAGCTGTGACTGCAGTTTTCTGTGTTCTGACTGTTTTACCCTTCATAGTTAAAAGGTCACAAGATTGTCCTTAACTCATTAACATTTTCATCAACAAAAAGTCAAGACTTTGAGCTTTGATAGTAGCCTTTTTGAGACTTGCTTGGCAATTACATGAGCATGGAATATGCTTCTGGTCCTCAATGACATCGGAGGTTTTCCCCAAATCACCAGACCCCAAGAACCATGATTTTCTCAGAAAAGAAAAAGAACAAAAAGAAACATAAAATATTTTAAAACTTCTTTTTAGGAGTGAGCAATTGTGTTTATTGCATGCTTGCTTTGTTGTCTCTGATCTGTTCTGAATCCTGAATGTTTTAAGTGCTTAAACACTTGCTTATCTTGGAACATATGGTACCACGGATTTCTACGAGAATGCCGACTAGTCACGAAGTTACACACTTGCTTAGAAATGCTTTGTTGGAACAAAGATAAAGGAAAAAACTTGAGTATAAATTCTGCTGTTTGAAAAAAGACTGTAGAGCCATCAACTCCACACCACCCACATGTCCATTGAAACTAAAATTTTGTTAGCATTTTCCCCTTCCCATTTTCTTTTTCCTCTGCCAAATTTCAAGAAAATGTTCCTTCTGCTTTTGTCTCATTTTTGCTTATTTTTTATTTGTTTATTTATTTATTTATTTTTACCTCCGACAGGGTTAAACTTCAGGAGTTTTTACAGATCAAATGCTGACTTCAGGAGCATCATTCCCACCTTTTCATTCTGAGGAAGCTGATGCAAAAAAAAAAATCCCAGAAATAATGAT
This sequence comes from Eurypyga helias, assembly GCF_000690775.1. Classification (NCBI taxonomy): domain Eukaryota; kingdom Metazoa; phylum Chordata; class Aves; order Eurypygiformes; family Eurypygidae; genus Eurypyga; species Eurypyga helias. The sequence continues at coordinate 29,718 of NW_010239155.1, forward strand.
TTCCCTTTCAACTAGGGGTATAGGGGTTGGGATTAAGCCCAATCCTTGGTGACAATCATGTTTCAACTAGCTGGTGAAGTTGCTAAATCAAGATTACCGGACACAGCCACCCCGACATCTTTGAAGTTCAGGATCTCAGGAGCTCGCTCATTTTTCAATCCTACTTGTGGACAGATTGACTGTGGATGCCTGTTGAATGTGCAAAGCAGGAATTTGACATTAAGCCAAAGACTGTCTTTTCAGAAATATTGTCCTTCCCTTATACCATGGTTTGCTTGGCCTGCAGATTTTTTCTCCTTTAACAGCAAGCAATCGAAAGGCCTTTTGGTAAACAATATACTGTTGATTATAAATTTAACAGCGCTGTATACTGCTTGGCAAAAGAGATGCTTTCTTCCATTCTGAACCATACAAAGGTTTGGGCTGCTCTTTCAGATGTGGTATGCACATGCCTGGTGAACTGCACTCCTTGTGAAGATGCACATTGACCTTCTACACTATGGTCTATGTCTTCCTACTTGTAACCCATGTTGGCCAAAAGGATAGAAAACAGAGTTCTTATACCTCATTGCATCTTCTTCAGACCAAGGACTCTGATTTAACATATTCTGGCAGGATAAGAAGACAGAAAGTTTCACCTCAGGAATTCAGGAAAATATGCAACAAAATGACAATGAGTGGCTCTTCCCAGGCACAGAGGAAGTTTAATGTGTAAACATACTCTTAAAAGTTGGAAGTTAACATTTACGTGACCAGAGATCTACTCTCCAGCCACAAAACTGGAGAAAGAAATGAGGTGCAGGTGATGAGCAGATTAAAATCTCCACTGGCTGGCTGCACCTGAGATTATATCAGGTTGAATCTACAGTGACTTGGGGCATACTCAGGTTTTTGCCCCTTCACCAAAGGCTGACTGATCTAGCTGGGGGGAAGTTTGTGGAAAGAACAGTCATGCTTCTCATACTCATGAAATGAAACTTGATGGATCTGAAGAGGAGTTCAATCTTTTCCCTCTTCAGCCACAAGTCTGGATAGTTGCACCCATTTTAGTAAATTGATTGTGCCAAGGACTGTTTCCAGGCACTCAAACTCAACCAAATACTAGTAAACTGCTAGAACAATCCCTGGCACAGTTTCAGCTTTGGTCAGCTATCACTTTCCCAAACCATTCCTGCATACTCTTTGGAAAATTGAATTTTGCAGGGACTGAACCCAAAGACAATTGAGATGTGGCTCCCCTCTTCTGGAGGTAAAAGAGCTTAACAGTACAAATACAGGACTTTTTATTCCATGGCCTCAGGGCCAGAGAGCAGACCTTGGATCCAGGCTGGGATTGTCATGACAGAACTCCTGTCTCCAGGGGATTCAGGCTTGATTGCTGCAAAGAAAACAGTGGACGTGATCATAACATAATATCCAGAGTTTAATTAAAGGGTGAACCTTTCTGCCTGTTCTGTTAATCTGATTAAAGCAGGCTGCTGAAATTGGTGGGAATAGATGCCAGGGCAGTTGTGACTGTGTGATGCAGACACGTTGGAATAGGCCATTGGGCTGAAGGAAACATCTCCTTCCCTGTTTTCCTCAGACCAATACATTTCTGCCAAGCATTTCTGTTCCCTGTGGGTCATAAAGCTAAACGAGATCTGAAAACCTCAATAACTAGGTTAAAATATACTTTTGGATAAAAGCAATGTGAAACACCAAAAGGAAGGAACATTGTGCTTGTGAAGAATCATTAAGAAGAATAGACCTGTTCAGTGTAGATTGTTGGGAGATGATAAAGGGCTATAAAACTGTGAGGGGAAAAGAAAAAGTGAAAAGGGATTGACTGTTAATGATTTCCTCCAGCATAAGAAACAGAGAGGATCAAATTAAATCAGCACGTGGCACATCTAGTACTTGAACAAAGCTCTTTGTCACAAGAATCTGTGGCTGTCTATAGCCCGCATGATTCAAAAAGTACTTTTATCTGTGGTTTTTAAACAAGGATCCTTCCTCTGGCCATGAATTACTAGAAGACAATACATTATGTGGGAGAAGAGCACCTCATACTTGCCCTGTTGTTCCCTCTAAGGAATTAGCTGGTGTCCTAGGCAAAGGTGGGTCTTTGGGCTGGCCCAGTGTGGCCATTCCTGCAATCAGACATGGATCTGGGGAGGGGAACCTGTTCCAGCAACTGACCTGGTAAGTGAATGCCATGGAAGTACATCCGCTGATAATAAATCATCTGGCAGGGTTCTCCCTCGGAGGGCCCACCTCACTGTAGCTCAGCATGGCACTTCCACCAAACCCATCATCAATCCTGCCCTCACCCCATGGCACCATGAGGGCCTTCCCCTAAGTGACCCAGTGCACCAGATGCATCGCTGCTGACGTCTACCAGATACGTGGCCTGGGATGATGCTCTTCCCACTCTAGAGGTGAAGGGATGCGGCAATGAACCAAAGCTGAAGTTTCAGAGTCTTCTGAGCTGCTGCCTTGGGGTGGCTTCTCAGAGAGCCCTGCTCGGTTCCCATTCACTTGAAGTCCTCAGTTTCTCCGTCTGCAGAAGGGACAGAGAGCGCCTGATCTGCTGAAAAGCACAGGAGACCTCAGCAGGGTCTGGGGCCAGTGAACAGCGGAACTGGGACCTTCCGTGTTTGCTGTTGTCCCAGTCTGGATGAGGTTCATCTTGGCAGCCTTAAGGGGAAAGGCTCCCTACCCTGTCAACTCTCCGTTGAGCCATCCAGCCTTCCATGCAAAGCTGTTTTATTTGGAAAACGTGACCACTTGTGGCAAACAGCATTTACGATTTAACTTTGTGTTGTTGTTGTTCTGGCTGATGTGAAACTCCTTGGCTTTAGAATGCAGGTTTAATAAACTCTATTAAAAGGGTAAATATAGCAACTCCCTTTTGGAATTTCTTCCTTTTCTTTTCTTTTTTAATTGATTATTTCTTAGAGGTAAAATTTTTAATGCAATGGCAAAATATCAGGAGTAATTAGATTAAGTAGAGGGGGGAGCTGTTGATTTTTTTGAGAGCTATAAAGCAGAAATTAAACAAAACTTACTTTATATTTGTAGACAAGTGTGTGAGTGTTTATGTATTTCTCTAATACTTGCCAGTTTTGCTCCTTTTTCTTCTTTCAAAGCACTACAAGCAATAACACTGTGGATGATAGAACCCTTTCTGTTTACTGTTGTTTTCTTTCCAATAACGAATAAGCTCGAAGGGCATTATTTTAACTAGGCTCCTGTAATCCTTTAACGGGGCTTGTTGAAAATAAGACCCAGCACGGCCAGACACCACGCAGCAAAAAGCTGCTTAGTGCCAAACTCCTTGGCACTGGAGAAGCTGGGAATTGGCTGGGTTTTCCTCCTGTTCTGTGTTTGAATATGCACCTTCCTGGGTCCCAAAGAGGGTCAGAGTCCAGGGAACACCTGAAACTTGGTCCCTGTCCTCAAAGAATGACCAGAATAACACTCTGTGTCTCTCTCAGTTTAATGCACTGTTTCCAGCATGGGCTGAGCCTTAAGGGGTTGGAAGCTCTCAGTGGTGTAGGGTTGGTATTATTGCATGAAATCATACAATCTCAGCTCCTGTTGAAAAAAGAAGTGCCCTAGTCCTGATGGCTATGGAGAAAGACTTGAATGGACGAACTCTAAAAGCTCTGAAACCAGAAGGCAACTAAGAGAACTTTAGACTTGTTATGAAAGAAGATCTTAGGAGGGTTTAAGGCAATCTTGCTATTGTTTTAGAGGAGAGAAAGGAGGATCCTACTCAGTCTGAAACTCTAGACCTGCAGCTCAGCAGCTCTCTGTTCAGTCCTTTGCTTTCCAACTTGAGGCAGGACATTTTGTCTTTGTGTTTCAGCTCTTCTACAAAGCATGTCACAGTCCCTCTTCCCATGCCAGCCAGCACTCTCCCAAAGACAAGTTATCCTTAGCCAGGTCATGTCACCCTCAGCCAGGACATGTCACTCTGAGCCAGGAGTTGGCCCTAACAGGCTAAATGGATGTGGCTCTCCTGTTTGGGCACGTGCATGGAAAGGATGAAATGTCCTAGGACTCAAAGCCAGATGATCCCTTGCCCCCTTAAGGTGCTAATTAGCAGTAGTTCATGCATTTACAGTAAAATTAAAGAGACTCTCCTTTTCCAAAGAAATTCAACAGAAACAGAGGTGTTTATGATCCAAAGAAAGCAGTAGACAGTGCCCTCAATAACAGTCCCCCCAACACTACAGAGCAGCATAAATGGGTCCAGTCTCACCAGGCTTTTCAAAAGGACATGAGAGAATGGCTGTAGGCTGTGTGATACCAGATGGAATAGATGAACTATACTGTCTTTATCTGCATTTTCCTATCACAAAGGTGCCTGGAAGGAAGCTGCAGTTTCCCCCTGCTCCAGCCATCCTCCTTCCTTTTTCTGGTTCTTCACCCTGTCCAATCCTCCTCTCCTTCTGACAGAGCCTCCTGCCCTTCACTACCTCAGGCTAGCCTTCACTGACCCCCTAATTGGGTTTGTCTCTATCAAGGCTGCCTTATCTCACACTTCCTACTGCTCAGGTCTTCAGCAGACTTCAGCCTGCAGGGTTAATGCTGCCCAAAACCTGCTGTTTATGCTCCTCAATTCAAGCTATCTGTCTATTTCTCTTCTAACTTTACCAACAAAGTGCATTGCATTAGGAGATGTTCCTTGGCAGGTTGTGTGCAGAAGAGAACACTGCTCGTGAAACGGGGAGTCCTTTAGCTCCTTTGTGCCAGGCTGGTATCATGCAGTATGGTAATGGCTTGTTGGGTGATCAAGAACCTTCCCCTGAGAGCAGCCCATTGGATCTCAAGCGATGAGATTTCAAGAGCAGACTAAGGCCATAGAAAACCCAGCTAGCCAGGAAAGCTGGGAAATTGTAACAGCTGGGTTTCAAGACCCACTTCCCACCTGGCATCCCTTCAAGGAGCCCTAAAACATACCATTAAAGTTCACTTTGCACTTTTCCTGGCTCTGTTCAAGGGGCAGAGGGAGCACAGAACAGACGACTTGCACCTTGATCCTCAGAGGTGTCTGTCTGTCCCTACAATGACAGCTGAATGGCTGCTGTGTCACCTTTCCATGCTGCACACTCACTGCCCGTTGCAGGAGATGCTGACCCCGTGACAGGTCCCTGTCCTGAGAGAAGGAGGGACATTAGAGACCAACGGGGAAGCACTTGCCCGCGGAGTGGAAAGGTTAATCTGGTGAGGAGGACAAAGCAAATAATTGCCAGGGTGAGGACATGGAGGTTCACCTCAGCCTGTTTGTGTGCAAAAGGAAGGCAGCTCTGGCACAGAGGTACTGCTGGCTTCTCATCACCAGCCGCTGCAGCCCAGGGGAGTGGCAGTGACATGAAAGCTCCCTTTGGGCAAGGAAGGGAGAGGGGAAATGGGAAGAAAGCACTCAAAACAGCACACATCTTGTCCAATGACCCTGAAAAACTAGATGAAGGTTTCTCTTTCAGGGGTGTTAGGATTCCTGCAACTCCTTGCCCTTTTTCGGGGGGTAGTATTTCTCCTCATAGCTGCTCCCAATCCCACTGTAATCCCTCCGGGTCATAGCCATGAAATACGTGGCATGACAAAATGTGCAAGGTGGATTAGAGGAGTGCCCTCCCCACTCTGCTCCAAAAGATACCCCACTGCATCCACTCGGGATTTGCACTTCCACTGATCCTCCTTGGAACAGCAGTTCAGATCTTCAGGGCTTGGTCTCAGCCACATTTCAGGAAGCAGAAAGGATCCCTTGGCTCACTCGGTATGGACACCCTGCTTTTTATAAGGTTAGCGAGTGTCCAGGTTGTCCAGCACAGCTCAGACTAATCTCCTCCAAGGACTGGTGAGATTTCAGCATGAGAAGAAAGGATTTTATAATGAAAACAGTGATACAAGTATCATAACAGTGAAAACGCTGGGAAGGAAGAACAGCAGAGAGGAAGGAAGAACAATTCAACTTTAAATTTCACTATCATCTTCTGGAGCTTTGGAGTTCATCAAGTAAAAGTTTTATCTGAATAAAAAGTGTTGCTGGCAAAATGGGGGTCAAATCAACTGAATGGAGACCATCCTGGTTGAGACTTGGTGGAAATCGGTGGAAGTGACCAAATTAAGCAAAAATTTTAAAGAAAAGTTAAGAGCATCCACACAATGGACTTGCACTGGATTGTCTAGCAATTTTTTCCTCATTGCAGGAATCTCTCCAGTGCAGATATGCCCCTTCAGACAGTTGTGATGATAGCTGATCTGATTCCTATGATCATGAGGGTTCATCACCTCCAACCTTTTGAACTTGAGAAAAATGTCAAAACTTGCCGTTTCCTTGTCACTGCCCTGGTCATGGCCCTGGGTGCTCACCCAGCTGGGGAACTGAGACCTCCTCCTAGACCTTTAAAACCAAAGGAAAAGCATCCCTGAGAGCCGGATGAAGTCCTCAGTTAATCACATCACGTAAATATAATGAGGACTGTTGAAAAAGCATTTGCAAAATTGAGATAAGCTCCTCTCGTTGCTTCCCTTTTACCAGTGAGTTCATCAGAGTGCTTACATTTTCCATTCATGTCTGAAGAGCCCAGTGGGAAAAATGGCAAACCGGAGGAGCTACCTGCAGGCACCTGGGAAAAACAAACAAGGCCTGGAGATAAGAGAACGTGGGAGAACAGAGAGATAAGGAAAAGAATCAAACACTCCTCCCTCCTCATTTCTTCCTCTCCATTTCCTCCCGAGAGCAGCAGAGTTCACAACGCTCTGCTCTCCAGCCTGCACTTCAGGGTGATAGGCATTATTTTCCTGAGCGACCCCTGTTATTCATGTTCACAAAGTGAGGTTTTCCATGTCTTCTAAAGACACCAGCCCTGATATCCTAAAAGCACATGTCCTTACTTAACACTGAAGCTGAAGAGTCACGGGTCTCTAGGCTTCCTGTGTGGGAGATGTCACAGGCATTTTGAGCATCAAGAACAGATTGGTCCCTGACCCAGGTGACAAATACCAAGCCATGAAAAACAAATAAGAAATGGGTTTGTTCAGCCTGGAGAAGAGGAGGCTCCGGGGAGACCTTATGGCAGCCTTCCAGTACCTGAAGGGGCTACAAGGAAGCTGGGGGGGACTTTTTACAAGGGCCTGTAGTGACAGGACAAGGGGTGATGGGTTTAAATTGAAAGTGGTGAGGTTTAGATTAGATATCAGGAAGAAGTTCTTCCTGGACGGGGTGGGGAGGAACTGGGACAGGTTGCCCAGAGAAGCTGTGGATGCCCCATCCCTGGAAGTGTCCAAGGCCAGGTTGGATGTGGCTTTGAGCAACCTGGTCTAGTGGAAGGTGTCCCTGCCCATGGCAGGGGGGTTGGAACTGGATGGTCTTTAAGATTCCTTCCAACTCAAACCATTCTGTGATTCTAAATTAGTTGGGTCAGACCTGGGCCCCACAGTTGAGAGAAAAGACAAGGATGCAAAGGCGTGAGTGGACATCCCTAGAAAGAGATGGGCATGTGCTACAACAGGTTGAAAAGGTCCTAGTAGTCATGACTTACACAGCTGGGCTTGAAGGTCCAAGGGTCCATCCCCAGAAGCAGCCTGCATCATCCATACACTGCCTTTGCCTACTTGAAATGCCAGCCTGTGTCATTTCTTGCCTGAGGCCATCACTGTCCCTGTGCCACATTAAAAAGCTCTTTTGCCCTGTGCTGGTGTGAAGAGGGTTCTGCAGAAAGTTTTACAAGTGCTTCTGGAAAGAAACACCCTGCAAATCCCTGTGTTTCCTGCAATACTTTTAAAATAATGCCACAGCTAAAGGAATGCTCTAAGGAAAAAAGGCATATTGAGTACAGAAGACTCAGCCTCTACCTGTTACATGAGTGACATGAGTTATATGAGTGATCCAGCTCAGAGAGCATATATGTAAATGCAGCTGTCTCCATGCAGGTATCAGTGAGCGCTGGGTGTCTCAGCTCCCCGACCAGAGAAGGCAGACAATGGAATAATTCACCTGGGAAAGCATAGGTGTGCAGAACCATTGGAGATGCCCCCAGATACCCAGTTGGCCTCCATCTCTCATTTCAGGGGAACACAGAGATGTGCTCCATCACCCCCACTGCCCCAGCGTGGAATCTGATGAAATCAGTCTCTAAGGCAGAGGTGGACCAAGAGGTGAACTGTGCTTCAACTCAAACTAAACCCTCTGCTCAAGGCTGACCATCCCTCTTACTACACACTGGACTTCAGCAGGTCTCAGTGATGGGTAAGAGTTGGCAGGGAGATGAGCTGGGCACTTCTACACCTCCAGAAGTGTTCCATCTGGTTGACTCCAAGCCACAGTGACGAGGTGGATTGGCTCCTCCATCATCCAGATCTGCTCTGCCGCCCTTGTTTGAAAATCATGACCTTTGGGACCAGAAAGCGCAATGACAGCAAAATTGGCGAGTCCAGCTGTCTACAGAAGGGAGTGAACTTGGCACCCTTGCACGTCTGGAAATGGAGCTGTTTATACAGGGGGAGGGGAAGGGAGAGCTGCCATGTATAAGGCCTAAAATCGATCACTCACATTAGCATAGCGTGCTACGGAATAATGAGGTTCCTACAACAAAGATAACATAAATAAAACCGTGTTAGCTCCTTCACTTCAGAATGAACTGTTTTCCTGTAGGACAGAGCTTATAGTCATAGGAATTACCAAAAAGAATTCTCACTTCTGTACAAGTGTGATTTACTCTGCTTGCTAAATATACTGGTATAAATCTGTCAGGATTAGACAAGAATAAAAGGAAAGATGGCCTTATGGTTAAAGCGCTAGATATGGTGATTAGGAAACTTTGCTCTGTTACAGATCTTTTTTTTTTTTGTTTTGCTGGATACTCAATTAATCATGTCACTTGCTATTTATACTGCCTCGTTCCAGACCATGCAGATCCAGACGCACACCAAAAAAATTCTCTTTTCCTCCTCATTTACACAATGGGCTTCCTAGTTCTAGCTTCTTTATGTAGAATGTTTTTGCTGTGGGACAAGGATTATTTTTACAAGCCAAATATCCCAACTCTATTCTGTGTTGGCTGAGGACATAATTTCAATTTTGGTGATTTTGTTCTAGTTTTAAAAAAACTAGATTTTTTTTTAAAAAGCTGTTTTCATTGACCACTACCTTTGCTGTGGCCTATGGAGCTCCTTCATATAATCAGTAGTATAGCCGTGGGGATAAAGTTGCAGAAGATTTTGAAGAGATCTAAGCACCACAGCAGAGCTGCTCAGCCAACGTGAGCAGATCAGCTCAGTTGTTTGAACACAGGTGCCTACTTGAGGTGTCCTGGGATACTCCGTGGGGTCTCCCACTGCGTCTAGACAGGAGCATGGCTGTGCCACACGGGATGTGTGGATGTGTCAGATACCCCTCGGTGCTTCATGTGGCCCTGTGCCACTTGTGGGAACTGAACTGAACCACACCGTGGACTCTGCTCACCGTACTGAGGCTCAGTGTGGTTACTCACACCAAATACCTAGGACTCCTGAGATACCCTGAGGTATCTGAGAGGCTGGCTCAGGGCAGACAGATGAGAGATGGGACTTAGGGGACACTGGTGACCTCCCAGAGCAGCAGCTGCAGCCCCAGGGCTCCTGAAATGTCCCCAGATCCTGATGGATAACCAGCTGAATTGAGCCCTGAACCTCCAACCCTAACCAGGCAAAAGAGAGATTGCCAGCATGAAGCCTCTTGTAGCTGGGTGTTTTCAATATTTGCTTTGGCTGTGGAAAACTCCTCTGTCTGATCTAAATTCCTGTTATTTTACTACCAAGGAACACATCTTATCTGTTGAGCATGGGTTCTCCCTTAGAAAAACTTTGTGTCATGTTTAAATATCCACTGGGACAGAGAAAGAAAGTTCAACTCATTCAAGAGCCGAAGAGTTCAAGCACATCCTGGGGTAGACCCTCAGCAGCACGAACCCCTACCTCCGCTAGACCCTCTGCTGTGCCTCAAAAGCTGCACAAGCTGACAGCAGCGCACCGCGCCGTAGCAGTGCTGTTGCCTCTTTTTCCGAGTGTCCTGATGATTTGAGGTACAGATAAGGTAGCTTGGGTTTTGTTTTTATAATCACTGTGCGAGTTTCTTCCTGTCTCTAGCCCCTCAGTCAAAACATTTCATTTTGGAAATGCTCAAATATTAATTTTTTTCCCAAGATTTGCTCAACCTTCTTTTCTTTTCATTTATTTTTTTTTTCCACTTCATACCAAAAAGATGTGTTGGTTTTGACTCAAACTGATGTCATGATATGTTACAAAACTGTAATCTGGGAGAGGGAGGGGTGAGAAAGAGGGCAAATATAGATCAGTCCAAGACCACTTGTATGCATGTAGCACTGACCCCAGCACACTGGGTCTCAGCTCAGGGCCTATGGGAAATACGTTACCGACACGGAGTAACGTGGGCACGCTCTGTTTGAGGCCATGATAAGGCAGCGACCAAAACTAGAGGAAAACTAGGATACATCTCACCGTGTACTATTTGCTTAGCAAACGTTTTAAGCCACAGCAGAGTAATGACGGGATGAAGCATTTGACCATTGGCTTTCACGTTTTGCTCTTCCAGGGACACACTGGGGAAGGTAGCAGGAGCAAATGTAATCATCCAAGGGTATTTTGTTCCAATCAGCACCTTTGGTGTGTATTAAGCACTGAGAACTGCTGTGTTTAAGCAGCGGCCTGGTTCCACTTGCTCCAGTGAGTTTTCTGAAGCATGTCTATCCCTCGTTTCCCTCTCCTGCCTTCCACCTCTGTCCCAGCCACGGAGACATAAATGCAGCTTTACTGCACGCAGCACACTACACAATCAGAGCAGGGTGTTAATAACAAACAGGCACCATGGAATTAATGTTCCCCTCTGCAGATGTATCCCTGAGAAGTTGGCACGGCTGCTGTAGTCTGGAGGAGCGCTGACTAGTGAAGAAGCACATTTTTTTCCTCTGCTAATAAGACCCCAAGCCACAGTTGAGCAATGGAGCAATTATGTTCTTTAAGATGAAATTCTGACTCATGCAAAGGACTCTTAAAAAAATCGCGCTTTTTTCCCCTTCCTGTGCTCTGCCAAAAATCCCGTGGTGACCTTCTTTATTCTCTCCTGTTCACAGTTAAGTGGAATGACAGCTCAAGGTCAAGAACAGCAAACTATGTGATTTAAAGCCGTGTAGAAGAGAGTGCTAAGTTTCAAAAGACCAGAGGTGAACAAAATGGCAGGGAATTTCTTTGTCAAATATGAAGCCATGGCTGGTCTCTAGCATCAGTGTAACAAAGAAGGAGCATGAAAAAAAATCTCAAGTTTTCATCTTTTCTTCAGTATCCTTAAGAGATGGGGAGATAAGAGGCTGGATCAAAATTCTGCCTTTGACCAGTGCTAAACTTCAGTGACATATTGGATTTGGTGAATCTCTGTCTTCAAAGCATTTTAAAACTTGGGTGAACAGCCTGAGGGACGTGGGACTCACCAGATCAGGTCAGAGTAGTCATCTCCTTCAGCTTCAGCTAACCAGGGAATTACCTACACATTATCATGTCCTATCGTGATTTCAGATCGTGCTGAGCCAAATGAGGGATGCAAAGTTCTGTGCTAGCTTTAGCCCGAGGAAAATGGGGAGAAGAGTTAATTAGGGAGAGAAGAGTCACCATGAGTTAATTATGGAGGCACAGTGAGAAATCTAGGAGAAAATAATGCTAAAAGATTAAAATTATGAGAGAAAGGGGACAGAAGCTGCTGTGGAAGACTGCAAAGAACTTCGTGATTGGCCTTTAGTATTCATGTAGCTAGGATAGAAACTAGTCCTGATTTTACCTGGCAGCCAGCATATGAAACAACGTGGCATTGGCCAGTCTTCCACCAAGACAGCATGACTGTCAGGAGGCAAAGAAGAATTGTTGAGAAGGAATAACTTCCTGTGTACTCTGAAGGAGAACAGTTCTTTTGGTTCTCCTAGGGTCACGGCAGGGGCTGTGCTGCTCAGCCACAAAAGAGTATCATGGAGAAATTACACTACTGCATTTCACACTCCAGCACAAGGAGGACAGATAGAAACATAGAAGATTTTAGGTTGGAAAAATCATAGAATCATGGAATGGTTTGGGTTGTAATTGATTTCAAAGATCATCTAGTTCCAAGCCCCTGCCATGGGCAGGGACACCTTCCACTAGACCAGGTTGCTCCAAGGCTCATCCAGCCTGGCCTTGAACACATCCAGGGATGGGGCATCCACAGCTTCTCTGGGCAACCTGTTCCACCCTCTCTGGGAAGAATTTCTTCCTGACACCCGGTCTAAATCTACCCTCCTTCATTTTAAAGCCATTACCCCTTGTCCTGTCTCTACATGCCCTTCAAGACCACTAAGACCATCAAGTCAAACTGTTAGATGGTCCAATCTGCTACTAATGGAAATGTTTTGTGTGGCTGATAGATGACATTTGTCCACTGTGACACATTTGGGTCCATGCTCTGGCACGAGTTGCCTGAGAAACTTCTGGGAATGGAACAAAGCACGGAGGAGGTGTGGCAGACAGTTAAAAAGCTCCTATATATCAGGACTGGCCACCTTTCATGAAGTACTACTGGAGTTTATCCTTTACTATCCAGGAGAAGCGTAAGCTATGTGTGAACAGAAAAGGATTTCATTTATAAAGGAAAAGTCACACGTTTGGCAAATATAAGATCTGGCAATCATGAAATGAACATATCTTGCATAGCTGGGAACAACGATATGCTTGGAATGAGCCACTAATGAATGGCTAATTGACGGAAGCCAACAACGGGGCAACCTATGTGAAGAGCACAGCCTTCAGTTGCGGATAACCTACAGTCCCACGAGATCCTCATGCTCACTTGGCAGAAGGTAGAACAGACCAGATTATGTTTAATGCTTGTTTCCATTAAATTCACCCATCATTTTCTCTTGGAAGGATCAGGCAAGAGTTAAGTTCTGGAAATTTGAAGGCTCATTTTAAGAAGGATAATGTACCAGGCAAAAAGTGTCAGTGCCCTGCAGCACAGCTTCCTAAGGCAGTGCCAAACAGGAGCTTGAGCACACATCTTCTCTTGGCAACCAACAAGGCAGCAAGCAGCGAGGAATGATCTGAAACTGGGACAGGCACAGAGTGACAAAAAGGTATGCCAAGGAGGAAGGGCTCTTGCTTTGGCAATGCTGGAATGTCACAATACAGCACCCCAAAAATTAAGTAATAATCTCATGTAGGGCTTGATAACCTAGAAAAGTCTCATATGGGAGAGCCAGGAGAAATATGGGTAGGTGAGCAAAAACCTGAGGACACCAGCAGGACTGTGGTGGGTTGACCCTGGCTGGAGACCAAGTGGCCCCCAGAGCCATTCCAACACTGCCCTCCTCATCTGGGCAGAGGAGAGAAAATATAACAAAAGGCACATGAGTCTAGATAAGGACAGGGAGAGATCATTCACCAATTATCATCATGGGCAAAACTGATCAAATTGAGGAAAATTAATGTGATTTATTACCAATTAAATCAGAGTAGGAGGGATCTAAAACCAAATCTTAAAACAGCTTCCCTGCTCCCTCCTCCTCTTCCTGCATGATGAACAAGAATAGTGAAAAGGGTACTCTAAAGTATACTCAAGAATTCTGAGCCGGGTTGAGATCAACTTATGGAAAGGTTTGTATGAAATGACTATACAGGTTGGGTTTCAGATGCATGAAGAAAACCATTCTGGTCTACGATCCTAACAAACAATATGAAACATATCTCAGGGCTTTTTTGAAGTGGATCCAGTTTAGTGGTGTTCACGGGACTGTGTCCTAAGAACATCGTATCAGACTTCTTTTTCAAACTTACTTCAGCTTTAGGAAGCTGGTAGTAGCTAGTTGTCCATGCAGGAAAGCTGTTGTTAATAGCTGGGGTTCCAGTGGGTGAGATTTCAGAAGTATATCAGAGTTATATAGGACCAATAAAATTCTTACATGCGACAAATGACTACTTTGCAGGTTTTAACATCTTCCACAGTCTACCCAAGGTTCTCTTACTTTCTTAGTGTTTATTATTTCTATCACCATTTTGAGGCAGCCAAAAAAAGACAGAAAAAGAGAAAATAAGGAGAAGGAATATTAATAGAAGGAAAACTACTAAAAATATTGGCAGGTGTTTACAATCAAACAGGGCTTAAACCTCCCAAGTTGCTTCTGGAAGTTGCTTGATATTTTTAATAGAGTAATTTTGTGGGGTACAGAACTTCGAAGTGATGGAGTTATGTGACTGGGATGGTTTTGGCTCAGGAGCTTTTTTAAATGTATCCCTTTAGTTGGATCAAGTGTTTTCACTGTCTGCAAACAGTATATTTGACCATGTTCTGTGGGATCATTTACTTTTGTTGGGAAATAAATGCCTGTTACCTATGACAAAGCCTCTCTACTTTCAAGAGCAATGATAATGAGTAGCTTCCAAGGACAACTTTTCATCAACCAAAATATAAGGGAATTCAGTCCAGAGCTACAGATTTATGGGATAGTCAAAGAACCTCTTACAAATCTAGCTGCACCAGATTTAAAAGCTATTTCATCTAGCTGTGAAGTCTACTCTCTACTCAGTGAAGGTTATTGTCACAAACCACCATGACTGACAGCTTGAACTAAGTCAATCAACTTGGCACTGTAGCAGATTTACGAGTGCTCAGTTGATCTGTTCCCTCCATGCCTGGTTGTCAGACACCTCTGGATAGATTCACATGAGCATGTACTTCATGCACCAGTGAGTTGTGATGGCTGAAGTTTGGACATCTGCGTCCAGAGTGGGATGCAGAGCCCTGGTTTAGGCATCAGTCACATCTAGGAAGTGCCTCAACAGAGTACCTGTGGATTAGATCCTCAAATCACAACATGCTGGGTGACAAGTGGTGAGAACTGTCTGGAAATTGTAACATTTTGGCTATTTTCGAATTTCCTAATCTGAGAAAGAAAATACAAAATACCTACTGAAAATTGTGGAAAACCATTCTGAGAAATCCTTTAGCCCCTGGATGGCAAACTGGTTAAAGAAGAAGAGGAAAGAAAAAAAAAAAAAAAGTGGAAAATTTTGAATGAGGGAGTCTTAATTCTGGGATTTTTTGAAAGGAAAAAATCCTTCAAAATACCTAATCACAGAAACCTTTTCCCATATAATTTGTATTTTAGCTGAAAGTCTCATTAGCTCACAATGTTAAATGAACAGTGTAAAACCACATATTCCTTTCAATTTTCCCCAATAGAAAATAAATTTAAAAGAAACACCAAAATTGCCTTTTTCCAAAGAACATTGCTATTTTGAAGAAAATGTACTTTACAGTGGGAGCATTTTTCTGTAGATAAAGGTTGCCCAGTCATGCTGATGGACACCAGGTTGCTCTGAACACTGCGTTACACCTCTTGCATCATCTGTTGCAATTCTCGCTGAGCAGCTACAGCAATTTCTCATTGCCTAAATTCCTTCATGTAGTTCAGTGCTGAATATGGGGGCAAGACTAAACAAGGAGCTGTGACTATTCTGAACCTTTCCCCTTCTTCTAAATCGTATACAGCTCAAGGTGATCATTGCTCAACATGAAGGACTCTGATCTGACTGCACTTGGTGCTGCACACTTTTCTATTGTGAAAAATGTCCTGTCACCTTGTTGATAAAATGCCTTTCTTTTTGCTTTTCTTGACTGTGACTTATTAATGTGGAAGTACTGAAGGTGTGAGAAATTGCTTATCGATTGTGGCAAGAGTTTGCAGACCCCAGCTGAGGTATGTCCTCCTTATGCTAAGTATTGTCTGCATACAGAATAATAGAATCATGGAATGGTTTAGGTTGGAAGAGACCTTAAAGATCATCCAGTTCCCCCCCCTGCCATGGGCAGGGACACCTTCCACTAGACCAGGTTGCTCCAAGCCTCATCCAGCCTGGCCTTGAACACTTCCAGGGATGGGGCATCCACAG
>NW_010239155.1:46095-60801 GCF_000690775.1 Eurypyga helias
ACATCTCTGGGGCCTCCTCTCGACTCACTCCAACTGGTCAATATCCTTCTGATGTTGAGGGTTCCACAGCTGGATGCAGCACTCCAGGTGGGGTCTCACAAGAGGAGGGAGAGAGACCAGATAGATCCTATCTCAACAGAACTTGAGAAAGCAAATGGGAATTAGTCTGCTCTGTGCTATAAGGACTTCTTCCACCCTGAAGAAAGCTCTGATAGACAACAAACTAAAAAAACACCGTCAAAGCCCCTCCTTCGTTACATGGGCTGGTGGGCTCCTGCTTTGACACACAGCACAGAGCAATCCCTGTAACATCCCTGTAACAATCCCTGTAACAATCCCTGTAACTGCTGATGGGACCACAGCTGGGACATCACTGCTGAGATCCATCTCACCTCCAGATGAGGTGGCCAGCCTCATTAACAGCACAGACCTTCCCTGAAGCACACACAGAAATGCTTACCCTCCCAGGAGACAAATCATGCTATATGGCTCTGAAACCTCTTTTAAGAAAAGATGAACCACCCTTTGGCACTGCCCAGTCCCTCTTCGTTGGCTGTAAATGGACAACACAGAACAGGTGAACCCCACACCAGGTTGAGATATCTGCTCTGACGTGTAGAAACTACACAAGGGAGCCCCAGACTTCCTATGTCCTGTGAGTTTTGAAGGGTTCATTGCTGACCAAAAGGCAATTCAGTGTCCTAGTTGGACTCATGTAGGAGTAAGACCCAGAGCTACTTGGTCTCCTTCGGAAGCACTCCAGTTTAGATCCTGACATAGAGGAGCTTCTCTGACCTCTGAAACAACATGTCTTTGACCATGGTTTAAAGATTCCTGAATCTAGGACACCTGTATCTCCTTCTCTTGCTTAGTCTCTACACCTCCTCTCCAAACCCTTTCCACCCTTGGAAAGCATCTCTCAAGGTGAGTCAAGCTTGCAAAATACAACCCAAAAGAAGACAAAATAGTTTGGGGCTGGGAGCCACAGTCTGTTGTAACCTAGGGAATAAAAGTCTTATGCGCCCCCCCCAGTGCCAACCATTCCCCTGTATCCTTAGGGCTGCATGTTTTTCCATATACTGTTCAATTTATTATTTGCCAGTTCCAAGTATAGCAAATTCACAGAGTGAGAAAAATCTCATTTTGAGTTGGTTTTGGCTTCTCTCTTGCAGTTGGACTCATTTGGAACAAGGTCTTTGTACTTTATTAGAACAAATGCCCACAGGTTATTATTCCAGAGAGCCATTAGGGAAAGGAGTCCGAGTAGAGGGGGGCAATGGGCTGAAGGGGGGCCAGGAGAAAAGGCACAAAGCTTCTGAAATGCATCATTTTTCACCTTGCCATAAAAACAAATGGCAGAGAGAACCTGAGCTAATAAACACCCGTTGAGAACAGAGTGAATTTACCCCCCCTCTCTGGCTTCGACCACGGCGGGGGGGTTTCCACCTCTTTTTAAACACATGTAAATCATAGGAAATAAAAAAATCTATTCAAACTTACAAAGAAATACCCTGGGCCAAATTATTTAAAAAAATAAGTAAAAGAAGGCTGGTGAAAGTTGTGTTTGGATATGGTAAATAGATAAATAGAGAGAGAGAGAAAGAGAGGGAGAGAGAAAGAGAGAGAGAGAGGACTGGAAGAGTGGGCCTGGATTTCAGATGTCCCCTATGCAAGGTGTCGTATGGGCACTACAGAGCCTACTTATGGAGGTGAGGCAGATCAGAAACATTATCAAGATGTGGATTAAATCAATAGGACAGCTTTCCTCTCAGTCTGCACGACCCTTTTTCTCTCCATACAGTGTGTCTCCAAGCTTTGACTGTCTTTTTCTATGTCAAAATTAGGAGCCAAGAAGATGGTACAAGTCAATGAACTATTCCTTGATGATTTGGTAACACTGTTATACACGATTCTATTAAACATATCTTTGTCAAAACTCAAAACTTTTTGCCAGTTATGCCTCCATGAGAATGTGGGATTGATTTTCAAAGTCAGAAATAATGACCTGTGCCTCTGTATAGTCAACGGTGAGAAATAACTCTACCATAGCATAAGCCCCAGAAGAATACCTTGGAGTTAGAGAGCTAACCTTGCATTAAAAAAAGAGTCAAAAATGAAATTGAGGAGGATACTATACTCCTTAGGCATGTTCAGGTCATTACTCTTTGGCACATGGATGTCATGGATGAATTTCACTCGGCAATGGGACACTGCATCCATTGTTCAGCCGGGTCTCCACCCATAAATTAAATGGAGGTTTGAGGTGGTATAATCAATCATTTTATTTGGACAAACATATATGAGATGATAAAATGCAGGGCTTTTTTGGAAAACTATAGTTTGTAGTTAGAAAGGTCAGAAATTTATATAGAACTTTTCGCTGACATAAAATATTTTCTGAAGCGAAATAATTAAAGTTTTTCGGAAAAGCTATTTTCAATGAAATTTTATTTGTTTATTTTTTTCATTTTTTTAAATGACAAATCAAGGAGAAAAAGCTTATTCCCCACAACATAACTCTTTTATTTTGGAAATACAAAGTTTTTCTGAAAAGCTATTTTCAGTGAAATTTTATTTATTTTTTTCATTTTTTTAAATGACAAATCAAGGAGAAAAAGCTTTTTCCCCACAACATAACTCTTTTATTTTGGAAATACATAATACAAGAGAGCCAACACCGGTTTTCTGCCACTCATAGAGTCGTAATAAAAGAGTTGTGTCATGGAACAAAAATTTCATAGAATTTTCTATGAAAAAGAAAGAAAAAATTAAAAACTTAAAAATAAAGGAAAAAATGTTCATTTCTTTCAGCAATTTTAATCAAAAGTCCCACTTTTAGCCAACTCAGTTCTACATTAATTTCAATCAAGGGAGGCAATCAGCCACAAAACCTGAGCAAACATGTCTCTAACCAACACTGTCCTGATGAATAGCACTGTCAGTATACGTAAAATAATATATTTTCTTAAACAGGAGGAGTTACTAGCAAAAAATGAAAACCAGCTCCACGCGCAGACAGAAAGGCGCGTCTTTCCTTGTTCCAGCTTTACCCCGTTCGTTAGCGGTTGGGACCCGCTCTAACTCCACCCCACGGTGATAACAAGGGTGGGATTCATACGATGAGTTGTGGATTTCAACTCATCCAGTAGCAACCGTGTAAACAGGGGCAGATGAATCACGCCCGAAAAGTTCCTGTTCCTCCCCATTGGCCATAAAGGGACCCCCAAGTGATGATTTCCGTAGCGTTAGCAGAGATGAATGGGAGACGAGGGGCCGAGTCCAACGCAACAAACAGCCATATGGTTGCTAGTAATGTGCTGAGAACGGATGGATCGGCGAGCGATTTACAGACGTAATAATGCTATATGATCCCAACCCCATAATGAAGTAATATTATCCCCAGTTTGCAGATGAGGAAATTGAAGCACAGGGAAGTGTAGAGCCCCGTCCAATTTCTAGTGAAGCCAAATGATTTGTCTGTCATTACCCATGATGAGGAAAATATGGGAATATAACACAGGCATTTTGAGCCCCGTCCTGATATAGGGAATCCCAGCCATAAACTGTACGGCTACGCATGTGACCTGGAGCTGACGTGGAAAGTCTCCTACTTGACTGTGCAGCCTGCTGCATCACAGTAAATCAGCTTAGCACACCCTCAAAACCCTTGTTTTGCCGCAGCTCCAGGGAGGGCTTCTCTTTCTCTTGTGTCTTGGTGCCCATGGGCTCAGCTCCTTGGAGCAATCCCAGAAAACAAAACAGTGAAAGGGTCAAGAGTGGTTCTGCTCTGAAGTGTCACGCTGCTGACTGATGTGGGAGTACCTCAGTTTGCTCCTTTCTTCCTCCACTCCCAAGATGTGGGCCACTGGATACCACATGGACAGTGGAGCCGGTGCTTTCCAGAAGCATTGCAATTTCTGTGCGTATGCAAGTTGAGCGCACTGCAAATTCTCCCAGGTCACAGTCCCAAGGGATCTCCAGAAACAGGTGTTTGTGCTGGAGCGTGTCCGGAGAAGGGAACAGAGCTGGGGAAGGGTCTGGAGCACAATTCCTGCAAGGAGCAGCTGAGTGAGCTGGGGGGTTCAGCCTGGAGAAGAGGAGGTGAGCCTCCTTATCGCTCCCCACAACTCCCTAAAAGGGGGGTGCAGAGTGGGGGTTGGTCTCTTCTTCTAAGGGACAAGCAATGGGACAAGAGGAAATGTCCTCAAGTTGTGCCAGGGGAAGTTTAGATTGGATATTGGGAACAATTCCTTCCCGGAAAGGGCTGTCAGGCATTGGAAGGGGCTGCCCAGGGAGGGAGTGGAGTCCCCATCCCGGGAGGGATTTAAGAGATGAGTTGATGTGGTGCTTGGGGACATGGGTTGGGGTAGACTTGGCAGTGCTGGGTTAATGGTTGTATTCAATGATCTTAAAGGTCTTTTCCAACCAAAATAACTCTGTGATTCTATTTTGCTGCAGTGCATGCTGCCAGTGTAATTCATTCAGCTGTTCCTGTCCACCAGGCTGTTGCCTTTTTCAAGGGCAAACTGGGAATCAGCAGGTCAGAATTGGGTGAAGCGGTGGCTGCTTGCTGCTGTCATCTTTTCTGAGGGCTTCAGAAGCCATTTCCTGGTCCAGGTAATCCCAAACCCAAGAGAGAGGCTGTGGCATCAGCAAGCACTATGGAAGCTGAACACAAAATACTCCCACCTCCAAAAGGATCCGTCCAGCCCACCGTTTGTTACCACAATGTCCTTGAGAAAGAAAATTGTTAAAGGTGGGACACAGGCTGCATGAATTTTCTGGGATAGCCCCGGAGTGGTTAGGGGCTGAGCATCCTAATTGCAGGGCATGGAGACTCCTTTCATGGAACGTCTGTGCAAGATGATGCATAAAAATGTAAAGCTGCTAAAAGAAAGAAAAAGCACGGTCTCAGCGCCAAACTACACAGATAGTTCTGAGCTGATGAGCTGCACAGTGGATCTCCTCTTGCTGCTGCACCCCATAAAACATGGTTTAATGGACTGAGGCCACGGTTTGACGGTGTAAGGCAGCCACTCCCCAAGGAAGTCTAAACCACCACGGCCCCATGGCACAAAGCACAGAATCAATATAAATGAACTGTCCATGATCAAAAATATTTGGGTGGGTTAGCTGTGCACAGGCTAATTTTTCATGTTGTCTGGGTCTTTGCAGTTGGTGGAGAAGTGCCTTATGGGCCAAGAGGCAGAGGAAGCCGTGATTCCCAGCTGATCTCTCATGTAATGCCTGCAACGCGTTCCTATGCAATGTATAGATAGGACGAGGGGCAATGGCTTTAAATTGAAAGTGGGTAGATTTAGATTATATATAAGGAAGAAATTCTTCTTGGAGGCACTGGAACAGGTTGCCCAGAGAAGCTGTGGATGCCCCATCCCTGGCAGTGTCCAAGGCCAGGCTGGATGAGGCTTGGAGCAACCTGGTCTATGGAAGGTGTCCCTGCCCATGGCAGGCGGGTTGGAACTAGGTGATCTCTAAGGTTCCTTCCGACCCAAACCAATGCATGATTCCATGATTTCCTAACCTGGGTCAGCACTGAATTAATGGGGCATCTGGCCATGAGGGACCCACTGGTAGCAGCTGGAACTACAGCCTTCGCCGACTTGGCCTGACTTTCTGCCCATAGTGAGCTCTGTGCTGTCAAGCTACCTCGCTCCACCACTGCTTGAGCCAGCTGATACGCATTTCCCATCCTCATGGCTACAGCGTGGGGGGTAGGTTGATGGAACACTGAATCTGGTGTCAATTGCTCCTGTGAGCAGTGACCATCCCCCTTCTCCTTCTCCAGCTATGCGGTTTTGATGCCTTTCAGTTCTGATAGCCCAGCAATTGTCCAGCCACATGGTAAATCACAGTAACTGGTGCACCGGACAGAAAACTGAGGAGGTTCAGCTCAGATCAGTTCATTGATCACATTCATCTCTTGGCTTTGCACTCAGTAGGACCAGCACAAGGGAGAGAGAGGGAACATGTGGCTGGGGTCACAGGGAGGAGGGAGCAGGCCATTCCCTCAATCGCCAGATTAAGTGTGACATGAAACCTCTGGTTTCACAATGGTCTAAACGATCTAAAGCTGTGGGGATGCTCCTTCCCCGCCACCTCTCTTAATTCTACCAACTCTCCTGTGCCAGCACTAACACCCAGGTGGCTGCAGGATGCACTGGATCAGATACTTGATGTGAATGGCGGTATTTATTTTTATCTTTTTTCCTGGCTAAGGTTGCAGCCAGGTCAGTTCCCTCGTCCGGTTCCAATCCCAACTGAGCAAGGTTGGGAGCTGCAGTGGGAAGGAAAGACCACCAATTTTACAGACAGGACAGATACAATGCTTTTAACCCTCTTTCCAAACTGTGCCACAAGACACACGCGAGTCGGGTGGCAGATAATCAGATCTGGGGGGCAGAACAGACCAGCACAGCACAGAGAATGGCACAGCAAACCAAGGGCCAAAGTCCAGTCAAAGCATTTTTTGGCTTTTGCTGGGCCAAATGGGACATTTAAAGGAGCAAAAGGAGAAGGCAGGTGAATTTGTGGTACAGTTGCAGTGTGCAGGCAAGAACCCTCAGCAGGGACTGCTTGGGATGGCTGGTCGGCATGGAGGTAGCGAGCGATGCACCTGCTGTGGGGAGAACAGGGGATGGGAGGACACGGTGTGATGGAGCTCAAGTCGTTGCATAACTGGGGCATGACATGAAACATGACATGTCAGTTGGCGCTTCTGGGACCGGGCTCCTTTCTTCACCCTTCCTCACATCCGCTGAAGGGCACTTGGAGCACAGGATGTCTGCCAAGGTGGCAACACCTTTTATTCAGGTTACCTTCCTCCAACACATCCACCACCCTGGATGAACTGGACACCAGACAATTCTGGGAGTGGCGTCCCCTTGATTCAAGCTGAACTAGGTTAGAATTTTTTTTTTGGTCACGCAGACAAAAATAATGATATTCTCATCTGTTTAGCTCCAACATTATTATGGACTTCTCAATAGATTCCATATTGCGACCTCAGTTATAACATTAAACCAGCCAGCTCCAAACCACAGGATGATTGAAACATTCTGGTTCAGCTGTGTGTTCCAGCTCACGTCAAGCCAAGTTACTTTAAATACATCAAAATTCATGGGATGCATAAAGAATGCAGGTCAAACACAGTCACAGAGATCTGTGGCTGATAGGAGTGGTGTTCGAAGAATGCCATGGGGGGAGACGGTGCCCCTTCTTGCTTTGCAAATTTAAAATGAAATGAATGAAATAAAATAAATCTAAAAATATGTGAGGAGACAGATCTTAGTATATAGAGTAGAACTGGAGTTAGCCCAGTTTCCCTGGAAGAACCTGGGAAAATACATCTTTGACTCCTAACTTTGCCTGTCTAGAATATGATGAGCCCATGACCTCCAGGATGACGTCTGAAGAACCTCAATGCCCAGCAATGTCTGGAAGACAGAACTAAACAATTGTACGGACCTGTGGGTGTCCATGAAGCAGCATAATGAAGGGATGCATTGCTTTCCCCTCCCAGTCTCTTAAAAAATTAAGGCCAGGAGAAATGAGTATAATTTAGGACTGGAACCTAAAAATCTAGGACCTTCAAAATTAGGGAGTGCACAGAGTAGGAGTATGAGACCATGGGATGTGTTTTCTGAATAACTGTTTTTTACTTAATATTCCCCAGTCTGAAGATTGTTACTGGAATATATCTAATTTCCTTAACAGAAAACCTCACCCAACCAGTACTATGAGAAAGTGCTTCTTAAAATACAACAAGCAATACAGAATTGTGTTTCATTGCTGCTGAACATGTCAACTTTGGGTGAAAGAAGCCTTTGAAGAGAGCACTAAAACCCTAATGCCTCTCAGTGCATTTCAGAAAATCATTCAGCACAGTCGTACATTTTAACTTCAGGCCACATATTTGACTGTCAGGAGAGAACAAAATCAAATGATAGGAATAGTTGTGTATTAGTGAGGCTAAAGTAACAGTCTGGTTTCGTGTCCTGTGGAGCTCTCCATCACTCTTTCTGTGACTTGCTCTATTACAGTGTTTATTCTCATCAATCTGGGTGTATACAATCTTTTGCAGCTTTGCTGGATTCACTCACGGCATCAGAAGTGATTTTTTTTGGCCAGGGTGAACAATAGTAACAGCGACCTTCAACCCATTTGATGTGGGTTTAATATTTCAGTAAACCCATAAATTTTTTTTTTTTTTTAATAAGTGAGAAATTTGAAAGTGAGTGTAAACGTATATTGTGTTCACAATAATTGCTGGGAATTAGTTTGTGTGGATTACATCAGCCTGAAATATTAATTTTTTCAGTATTCTGAGCTCCTTTTTGACTTTGAGGCCAAGTCTTTGAAACGTAGCTGCCTTATCATGTAGATGCCTTAAATATGTGTCTACAATGAGGTGGGATGAACACAGGTGTAAGGCACAGCCATTCCCAATGTCAAAAATCATTTCCCTTTATGCAGAGCCTGGCTCCAGGTTTGCAGTAAGAGTGAGCACTTGCTAAAAGCAGGAATTCATAGCTCTGGAGACGGAGGTCTCAGAAAGTCATGCTGAAGCACCCTCAGCCTTGCATTTCACCTCTTGCACTTTTTCACCTCTGGCTCCATACTCTTTGCTCTTGGCCTCCCAGCTCCTCCATCCCGCCCAGCTGCAGCTCAGAGTTACAAAAAGCTGGTGTGGAAATTATTTTCTCATGTACCTGGAGACCAGCATAATTTCATATTAGAAGCTAAAATTAAAATCCTATTATAGTAAAAGTAGCCGGAATCCCAGGGGGACAACATACCAAACATTAGCTGAAAACACCTTCCTGAGCACGCAAAGAAAATCATGAGGGAGAATGGCATCTGTTACTAACATCTGAGTGCAAATTCTTTCCACCTGCCACAGGCAGAAAGTCAAAACCCCTTCATTTTCTGTGGAACACATGAGCCACCCATCTAAAGGACACTGTAAACTTCATTAAGTGCCTTTCCAGCGTAGCCTGTGTGGATGCTATTTCAGGCCCTGCCATCAGCCACCACCAAGGAGGCACCTGGGGAGGCTGGTCCAGCTGACCAGACTTGCATTTCCCAGCTAGTGTGAAGAATGATGGAATACTTTCATTTCCTGAGCAGAAACTGCAACAGTTTGTATTTCTGTGGATATATTGACCCAGGCTAGAAAATCACTTTTCAGGGCAACTGCAGCTACTGTCGAAAAAAAAAGCTTGATGCAGAAAGAAGAGATGAACACAGTCTTTGGATAGCACCAGCAAGCTGAGAACATAAATACAACAATAAATCATAATACTGCGATCACGTTGTGTCCCTCATCAACCATGAACCTTAAAGCCATATCCAGAGGTCAGTGAGGCACAGAATGCTGGACACGCATTGCCCAGGAACGCTGGAAATACAGGCTGTATTTCTGAAGTCCTCAGAAACCCTTGTGCAGGCAAAAATCAAGGAAGCAGAGCAAATCCAGGTCTCTCAGCCTGCCGTAGCATCTGCTCAGGCACAGTACAGTTCTGCAGGATGAGTCCTTCTGCACATCCATGCTGGGGCACCTGGTAATTTCTT
The DNA here is from genome assembly GCF_000690775.1 of Eurypyga helias. NCBI lineage: Eukaryota > Metazoa > Chordata > Aves > Eurypygiformes > Eurypygidae > Eurypyga > Eurypyga helias. The sequence goes on from NW_010239155.1 coordinate 55,687, forward strand.
TCACGGGCTCCATTATTTTTCCTGTCCTTGGTTTTGCTATATAATTCCCACACTGGAACTATCTTACGCAGATGTGGAGTGTCCAACCTGTATCTCAGGTCGGTTCCCACACCTGTTTGAATGATAGAGGTTGTAAAGAGGGAGGGTCCAAGGGTTCCTTAAATCGATCAGGTAACGAGAGGTAAAACCAGAGTCGACAGTGCCCTTGGCTGTGTCCTTCAGTCCAGTGGCATCGCTGTAAAAACGACCCAGCTGAAGCTTTCCATCCCCTGCATTGTCTGGGCAGCAAATGAGCAGAAAAGAGACACAAATAAAGCGTGATCCTTCCTCAGCTGGTCTGGTAGCTTCCCCATGCCCTTGAAACAAAATTGGGTGGCTGGTATTAAGCAGACAAAAAGGTCCTGGGGGACCCTTCCTTCAGATCCTGCCCCAAGGGCTGGTAGGATTTGTTGACAGGCAAATTCTGGCTGCAGCTTTCCCCCAGCTGCTCTCTCTGTGCCGTGCAAGGGGGGGAGTAGCAGCACCAAGTGGTACCAAGATTTTGGTGTGTTTTACCAGTCCTGAGCACTATGCACAGGTCCCTGAGCCAGCCCCAAACCCCTGCCTGTCACAGGAAGGGGGGCTTGGGGCCGTGTAAGCATGCCTGTACGCTTAGATTATTCACAGCGCATGGTGAATAATACACTGGGATGGAAGCAAGGAATCAACTTTTGGTTTGGCCACGACACTTCTGTATGCTGCTACACAAGCTATTGTACCATCTCGTGCCTCAGTTTTCCCATTTAGAATTCATAGAATCACAGAATCTTTTAGGTTGGAAAAGATCTTTAGGATCATCAAGTCCAACCGTTAACTCAACACTGCAAATTCCACCACTAAACCATGTCCCTAAGTGCCACATCCCTCCCAGGGTGGTGACTCATCAACTGGAGTTGACTCCCATCAACTCCCTGGGAAGACAATTCCAATGCCTGACAGCCCCTTATGGGAAGGAGTTGTTCCCAATATCCAATCTAAACCTCCTCTGGTGAAACTGGAGGCTGTTTCCTCTCGTCCCATCACTTGTCACTATTGACCAGTACTGCTCAGAATCGCAGAATAGTTGAGGTAGGAAGGGACTGAGGAAGGTCATCTGGTCTAAGCCCCTTGCTCAACCCAGGACTATGGCAAGATGGCTTTTGAGTATCTCCAAGGATAGAGACGCCACAACTTCTCTGGACCACCTGTGCCAGTGCTCGGTCACCTGCACAGTGAATAATTGTTTCCTGATATCAGAGGGAGCCTCCTGTGTTTCAGTTTATGCCCACTGCCCCTGGTCCTGTCACTGGGCACCTCTAAAAAGAGCCTGTCCATTCTCTTTACACCCTCCCTCCAGGTATTCACACACGTCAGTAAGATCTCCCCAAGCCCTCTCTTCTCCTGGTTGAACAGTCCCATTCTCCCAGCCTCTTCTCACACGTGAGGTGCCCCCCTCCCCTCGACAAATTCATTGTGCTTTGCTGCCCGCTCTCCAGTATGTCCCCGTCTCTCTCGTACTGAGGAGCCCAGAAGTGGACACAGCCCTCCAGCTGTGACCCCACCAGCACTGAGTGGAGGGGAAGGAAGGATCATCCCCCTCGACTCTTGGAGCACCTCTCCTATGATTGGAGCACCTCTGCTATGATGAAAGGCTGCAAGAATGGGGCTTGTTCAGCCTGGAGAAGAGGAGGCGCCGAGGAGACCTCATTGCAGCTTTCCAGTATCTGAAGGGGCTATAAGGGTGCTGGAAGAGGACTTTTTACAAGAGCCTGTAGTGATAGGACAAGGGGTAATGGGTACAAATTGAAATCAGGGAGGTTTAGATTAGATATCAGGAAGAAATGCTTCACAGAGAGGGTGGTGAGGCACTGGAACAGGTTGCCCAGAGATGTTGTGGATGCCCCATCCCTGGAAGTGTTCAAGGCCAGGCTGGATGAGGCTTGGAGCAACCTGGTCTAGTGGAAGGTGTCCCTGCCCATGGCAGGGGGGTTGGAACTAGATGATCTTTAAGGTTCCTTCCAACCCGAACCATTCTATGATTCTATGATTCTATGATAATACCCGAACACAGCCCAAGACACCATTCACCTTCGCAAGGGCCCACTGCTGACTCACGTTCAACCTGGTGTCCAACCAGGTCCTTTCCTGCCAAGCTGCTCTCCAGCTGAGTCCTGGCACCTGGGGTTGTCCCTCCCCAGGGGCAGGACTTTGCACTTCTCCTTGTTGAACCTCACAAGGTCCCTGTCAGCCCATGTCTCTGGCCTGTCCAGGTACCTCTGGATGGCAACACGGCTCCTGGAGGATCCACCACTCCTCCCAGCTTGGTGTTCCCAGTTTGGTGTTATCTGCAGACTCGCTGAGGGTACACTCTGGCCCTCATCCAGATGACTAATGAAGATGTTAAACAGAACTGGACCCAGTATTGACCCACGGCAAGTTGCTGGCCTCCTGCTAGACTTTGTGCTGCTGATGACCACCCTCTGGGCCTGGCCACCCTGACAGGTTTCAATCCACCTCCTGTCTGCTCATCCAGCCCATGCACTGGCTCTAAAAACCCCACGACGTGACATTTATGGGAGGTGCTATAAAAGCCAGGCATTGTTATTAAAGCTCACCCGTAGTCAGCAATCACTTAAACATGTGCTTAAGATTTAGGGTAAGCTTAAAACGCATCGGGGCTCAAACGCCTGATTAAGTGTCGTGCCGAAGCGAGAGGGATTGCCGAGCAGCAGTAACACGCTCCGGCGTCACCTACTGCACTGAACGCTTTTACATTAACAAAGGGCAACCTGGAGCAAAGCTGGATTTCACCAGCGAGATGCTCTGCAGGGGGGCTGGGCACTCAAGTGCCCACATGCCGCCCTGTCCTAAAATCACCACTGTCCTCCCCGCAGGGAGATTTTACCACTAAAGGTCAGGGCAAACGCAACTTCTCCTGCTGCAACAGTCAGGGCTGGCCCCAAAGAGCAAGGAGAAAGCCAGCCTTGGAGGCAGACAGGCAGAAAGACCTCTAAACTTTAAAGGGGGTGTTTGCTCCAGGTTCTTCAGAGGACATCCTCTCCATCCATTTATTATGGTAGGAACACAGGATCATCAGGTTCCTGACTTTAAACCAGTTTTGGAGTTATAAAAGCAGTAGAGAAATCTTTGTTATAAAAGAAATCAATGCCCAAATTTACCTTTTTTGGGCTTAAAAAGTCTGTCATACTCTTCTGAAGCCAAAGTTACCTGGCAACCTCTATAATTGCAAAGGGATAAAAAAATCAGATTCTCACTTAATGACCAAAATTTGAGAGCTGGAGTTGGAGGGGGAAAGTTAAATTGCATGGTATTTGTGGTAAAACTGACAGATTTGAGAACACGGTAACTTATATAGCCTACTGGATGGTGTGGAAGTCTCTCTCTTACAATAATTTAAAAAATGTCTGTTCTTGCTAAAGATTAATTCTAAACCAGGCTGTATTGGGAGCCGATCTGTTTTATGCTTTCATTCAAACAGCATGCTGCTTTAATTTATATTTTTATGAGTGCATAAAAGAAGTATGCCTGTGTACTCCCACGAGGATGTGAGTCCCACTGACCAAAATACCTGAACACTCCACAATCCTCGGCATCTGTCTGTCTGGGAAAGGGCAGTCCAGGCTCTGACACATGGGGCAAAGAACAATTTTATTTTGTTGTTTAGGTGTTTGGGTCTTTTTTATTCCATTCACCTGAATGCTTGTTTGAATTCATTTGTTTCAGAGATTCTGAGCAGATCCCTGCAGCACTATGAAATCAGGCATCCAGGGTCCAGGCATGTAAATCAGGGTGTAGGGTTTGTCCCCAGAGCATTAAAAAAAAAATGGCCTTTAATGTTAAAGGACACAGCAAGTTAAACTGAAGTGCTTTCAGTGCAAATTCACCTTTACAGCACATTAAGAAGAGTCACCTTGAACAGCAGAAGAAATGAAAGCAAAAGAGGAATTTTTACATTAAACTTTGGCCTACTTACATATAATTGTGTGTCCCAAAAATAAAAAAACTCAATAAATAATTGCATGGAAGCATTTGATGGTGCCATTGCTTAGTGAGGACTATAGAGGCAGCAGGCTGATTTTGCAGCCTGCTTTGCACAGAGGATGTAGCAGGTTGCTTTTTCTAATATGGTTCATTCTAGATTTCAAGGTGGAAATGCTCCATTTCTATAGAAAAAGAAATTAAACTAAACTAAACTAAAAAGCAGGGTACAAAACCCTGGAGTATATTAAGTTTGGTAGGTTCCACTGCCTTCATCAATCTGCCAAAATACTTGGGAATACCTCCTCTCCACCCCAATTTTCATCACCAGATCTTTTTAAAGAAAATAAAACGCCCCCAAAAAATCCCGTTCAGCATAAAAACCAGTTCCAAGAATGGATCTTCCAGTCGCCTAACTTCTCCCCACTGAAGTCAAAAAGCTCCTGGATGGCCTTCCTGCACTGGAGTCAGGAAACAGCTTATTTCGATATCGCAGAACCACAAAGGCTGGAAAAGACCTCCAAGATCATCCAGTCCAACCACCAACCCAACACTCCTGTACCCACTAAACCCTGTCCTCAAGTGCCACGTCTAAACATGCCTTGAACACCTCCAGGGATGGTGACTCCACCACTTCCCTGGGCAGCCTTTTCCAGTGCCTGACTGCTCTCTCAGTGAAGAAGTTTTTCCTAATATCTAATCTAAACCTCCCCTGACGCAACTTGAGGCTGTTTCCTCTTGTCCTGTTACCAGGGAGAACTGGCCAGCACCCACCTCCCAACACCCTCCATTCAGGGAGCTGTAGAGAGCCATCAGGTCTGCCCTCATCCTCCTCTTATTCAGGCTAAACACCCCCAGCTCCTTCAGCTGCTCCTCATCAGACTTGTCATCCAGGCCCTTCCCCAGCTCCAAGATAGCTGCATGTGCTGGCTTAACCCATCAAATGCAAGTCTTTGTCTTCATTAAGTGGCATAAACATCTAAATAACATCTACCACAGGGTAAAAATATAAAAATGGATGTCCCAGCTCTCGCGGTCTCGCTACAGAGAGTGCTGGGACATAGAGGGGACATAGTGCAGAGGCGAGGAGGGGGTCCG
>NW_010239156.1:0-317 GCF_000690775.1 Eurypyga helias
GATTCATCTGACCTATTTTAGACATCAGTTGAAAGAGGGATGAGTTATTTCAGGAATCCCGCTGACTCTACTCTCTACATCTCCCTTAGCTGTAGGGAAGGTCCAGAGTGTTGACAGGTGTCGGAGACATCTACGAGTGCTAAATACCATCTTATGCATCAAAATGATCTTGGATCATAGAATCACAGAATGGTTTAGGTTGGAAGGGGCCTTAAAAATCATCTTGTTCCACCCCCCTGCCATGGGCAGGGACACCTTCCATAGCCCAGGTTGCTCCAAGCCTCATCCAGCCTGGCCTTGGACACTCCCAGGGATGG
>NW_010239156.1:597-10998 GCF_000690775.1 Eurypyga helias
TGGCCCTCGTCTGGCTGACTGTGTTGGGGTGGTTCAGCCTGGAGAAGAGAAGGCTCTGGGGAGACCTAGTAGCACCTTCCAGTGCCTGAAGGGAGACTTTTTAGCGGTTTATTAAATGGCTGAATCTCATTTGTGCCTGTGTCAACATGGCTCCAGGTAGAAGTATTCTGTATTTTATGTTGGGGTAAACAAGTGCAAAATACACTGATCTCCAAAGTCAGAACTTCACTTTCATCCATGTCAAAGCTGGCAGGTTGGCAGCATCTCCATTGTCCTGCAAGAGCACCAAAAATTGGTCTGAGACGTCACTACTGCCAGCATGTCTCCTCAGACATAACTGGGATGTCTGCACATCGAAGAACGCACGTGCTGGTATGTGACTACAGAGACGGGGATGGGACCAAAATAACCTGACCTTCCCTTGTGCCTGCAATGGTCTGGTGACTCTCAGTTAAAGCTGGCACCTCCCCGTTCTATTTGGAGTGGGTCTTTATGGGAGACGAGTCTGGGGCTGGAAAATGCAAGAAAATACTTACTCTTTAAATAGCTCCTGTAAGGTATTTTTCTCTCTCCAACCTAGTCAGTGGGAGTGAAAGACCGTGGCTACTCTTGGTGGACGGGAAGTTGCAGCAACACCCAGAGAGTTTTTCCTTTTCAACCTGTGGGCTCGCTCCAAGCTTGCTAAAGTTGTTCATAGGAGTTTTTCTGTGGCTTTTACTGCCTTTTGGACCAGGTCCTAAATCATGCACTGAACTATACGTTGGAAACCACATCCACCAAATAATATCCTTCAAGTAGCAGAGAAGATTGTAGATTAAGTTTCACTTGGAAAAGCAGGAAAGGCAAAGCAAAGCTCAGGCACAAACCTTTGCCAGGAATGGATCCCGGTGCTAAAGGCCAGTTATGCTTCAGGACAAGCGGATGTTGAGCTCAGAGCATTGTGACGGCTCTGCTTAGCAAGTGAGAAGACGACAATGTGCACTAATAGTGCAATTTGCTTTAGCTGAAACACCAGTGACTCAGTGTGTCGTTAAAATACTGTGGGAAACCCAAAAGCCAGTGTTTTGGCACGACGCTGCATGCCTTGCAGAGTATATTATTATTTTTAGAATAACGGTATAACATATAATGATGTATTATGTTATACGATATTATTGTAAGGATATATATACCTCGTTAGGATTACAACTGGCAGGAAGGGTTTCTGAACAAGACGAAAGGCTGTTGTTACTACAACACAACAGCCTAAAGCGACGTACAAGCTGTGAGGAAAAGGGGAGTGAAGGTGGGGAAAGAAACTGAAGCACAAGCGGGGTGACATGAACTTTTGCAGGCACTGCAACAGGCAAGCGTTTGGTCTCCTACAGCATTACCCTGACTTCTGGACCAGATTTCATGCTTGGTTTATATTATTATTTTTAAATCTGTAAGTGGCTAAACTGTCTATGCTCTGGGGTATTTCCCCCATCAGTTCCTTCTTAAACCCCGGACCCAGGAACAGTAGGACATGCTGGTTTTGACTTAGAGGTGCTCACCACACCAAGCCAGGGACCCTCAGACTGCCCGTCTGCTGCCTCAACAGTGTCCATGTAGAAATGTCTGCTGCCTCAGTGTCCATGTAGATGCTGAAAGTTAGATGAGCTGATACCCATAACTTTTCAACCATTTCTGCCAGTAACTTCTCCCTCTTTCCAAGCATTAACTCATCCAGATCCATGTGTTTCAGAGAAAGTTTGGCTCTGAAACACGTAGAGATAGGAAAGCTTGATAATGCTGAGACATGCTAAGGACACGTATGGCGGAACAGCCCTCCCACGTGCTGTGTCTTCGCCCTCTCGCTCAGTCTGGGGTTTGAGGCAGCCCAAAGCTATCGGGGTTGGGCATAATACATGCGAATTCCTAAAGAGTTCTAGAGGCCAATTCTTAGGCTTCCTGGGGACACCTGCATGTGTCATGATCATCACCAGTACGAACTAGCCATCACCAGTACCAACTAGTCATCATAAATACCAGCTATTCAGGAAGCATAGGGGACTGATTTTCTGCTTAGCTATTCAGGAAGCATAGAAGCATAGGGGACTGATTTTCTGCTGCTGTTTATCTCACCAGGCTCAGCTTTGGCAGGAAAGGAAGGCAAAATGGCTGTAATCAGCCTTATCAGCAGCTGTACTGCCATTAATTAGATGCATGGCCTGTGATATCGGCACTCAGATGCTTAATTTACTTGTAGAGCAACAGCAGCACTCCTGGACTGAGCTGAAAAATTTGTGTGCAAGTAGCGAGTTTCATCAAACACTCATTTAAAGTCACTAATTACCAAGAATAAGTCTTTTAAACCAGCCCTACCTAAGCCTGTGGATACACAGCAGGTTTTGCAAGTGATCTAGCCATTGTCAAGAGATCTGGGAGAGGAGACAACCACGCTTCACCCCTCTGCTGTCCTGGCCTCAAACCTCTGTGTGTAGGTGACGTGCGGAGCAGTTCTGTACCCTGCAGTTGGAGATGGGCTTCTTTCACAGGTCATCTGCTTTTCAAGCAAAAATAGGATGTGTTTTTTCAGTTCTGTGACATTTATTGTTGCCTATAAGATACTGGAACTTGCCTGTACAAGTATTGTTCGTTACACCAACCGAAACATCTTTACAGGCAACGCGGAGGGAGCGTTGTTTCACACTAAGGCAGGCGTTTAAAATAAGTCATGTGAAACATACCATAGCAGAATCTGTCTTTTTTTCCAGTGACTATGAAGGGAGTCACAAAACAGCACAGACACAGAGGTCTGCCCTATAGAAATCTAAATTTGGACAGGAATATCCCCTTCGGTATGTGTGGAAGAATAACTCTCTCATCACAGATCACTGCAGATGCTGCACAGACTAAAATACATACTGCAAACAATAGGTAAATAGAGATACACTAAATATTTGGAATCCTGTAGGAGGATATATTTCACATCTCTCTCCTAAGGTGATTTATGCCAAGCTTTGAGAACCCAGCACCTAATGAGATAGGACAGAAAAATTGGAGTATTGAACAGTTGTATCAATGAACATGAATCCTCCACAGTACATACCCAAAATCTTGTTAGTGTGTGACTTAAAATCTTTTGAATTTTACCAACTGCAATGCCAAGTGTCCTCCCTCGTCTTCAGAGACTTTATCTGCATGCAGGCGTGGGCAAGGCGTGACAACCTGCACTCACCAGAGCAAATTTGGCGATGTAGCAGACCGAAAGTTCATTGTCCTGTTTCAAATCCCACTCATAATGTTAACCAAGAACAGCCTTGGGATCTCCGTGTAATCCATGGGGAGACTCCCCCTGTAAGAATTTCATACGCTCCTTGGGCTGGATGATGGTTTGAATCTTGAACTGAATAGATGGTGAGACATCTGGCTATAGAGGGTTCTTCCCTTTGCACCAGCAATTTGAAGTGGTCAGGCAGTAATAATAAGCAAGACCCCAGATCATTCCAGTCATGTAGGATCCATGAATTTATTGCTACATTAAATAAAACCAAGTAATGAAATAATATATGTTGCACAGGGAATGAGCAGTTTCTTGTTCATGACCTCGCTGGCCAGACTCCAGCTGCAAGACAAGGGGGGGTATTGTAACTAACTTAAAAGTTATTCAGTCTCCAGTTCCCACCTTGCTCGTTCTCAGCTTCTCTTTTTATTGCATTTTTGCTTCCAGATCGCAATATTAACATCCAATTGACTCTATTTAAATGTGCTTCTTGCTGGAGAATCTAAGAGAAAGTTATTTTTGTTCACTTCTTTCCTGAGAGATTCTGCACAGGTGATGCTGGTGTCTTGGGCACTCTGGTATCACTCGTAGCTTTTTTTTACACTGATGTAAAATCACAGCCTAACTAGGGTTGGAAGACACCTCACAACATCATTAGACCTGTCTCCGTGCCTGTTGTCTCATGCTTCTTTGCTTACACTCTTCTCTGCGTAGTAATTAAAGGTCTGGCGGGGTTGGGAGGCACCTCATGACATCATTAGACCTGTCTCCCTGCTTGTTGTCTCATGCTTCTTTGCTTACTCTCTCCTCTGCGTAGTAATTAAAGGTCTGGCTGAATTTGCATCTCTTTTCAGGGCTATGTGAGGGCTAAGAAAGAGGGGGACAATGCAGAATATGACTTGCCCACTGAAGTAAAACAGACTGTATGTGCACAAGATGATATGACCTTGGATGTATCCAAGGCTCAAAGAAATTCTCTTTATATTAGAAAAATAAGGTATGAATGACAAGGGAAATTGAAATACCAAATAGCTGAGTCTGGTTTATGTATTCTCTGCTCTCCAATCTCTTAGGAAAGCCAATGTGTCAAGGAGGTTTGCCTGCAATTTCTGGAGAGTTGGCTGCACCTGGGGGTCCCTGGCATTAGCAAAATTGCTTCTCCATCCTTCTTGTGAAGAGATTTCCATGCAGATTCCCCGCTAGCTCTGGCACATGATGGGAAATGACCTGCTCTTGAGATTCTGTGGAGCACCAGGACACAGCTCTTACCCAAAATGACATCCCTACGAGAGGCGGTGTTACACAGCCATTCACATCACAGCTGCTAGGTGACTTCAAGGAAAGGTGCAGCTTGCAAGCTGGGATCTTGAAAAAGGAAAATATTTAGTGCAGATATTAAGCATGAACCAGTGCTTTTTGGGGGTGTAATCCCAGACACCTTCACCCTCTCATACCGGACGTGTTTTAACTGCTGTATCCTTGTGCGGACATACATGTTTGTATGTGCGCACACACACACACAGACTGATGGCTGATATTAAGTGCATAAGCTTCCTGAAAGCAGAGGACCTGCTTCGAATCTCATTTATATTGCTGTAAATCAGGAATAATTCCCCTTAAATCGGTAACGCCGTGCCACTCTGAGAAAAACCAAAACCAGGGCTCCTTGCCTGCATTTGTGTGGAGGGGTTTCTCCAGCCAGCCTCCTTCAATGCTCTCTTGTCCACTTCCCATTTCAATTTATCCCCCAAATCCTCATTTCCTTATACTCCTTTCCCTTTGGGCAGCCCGTCGTTCCCATGGGCACGGTCTGCTATGAGCTCTGCAGCAAGAGCTAGAGGATTAACCCACTCCAGGTTGGACACCAGACAAAGAGTCCACACAAGCTCCAGGAGAGCCTGGGACAGAGATAGAGGATTAAAAGCATTCCCCAGCTCCCTCTGACACCAGGAAGGTCTTCTCTGTTGAGGAGACTTTCCCTGTGGCTTCTAGCACACATATAATTTTTGACGAACGAGGCCCCGGGGCATTGGCTGCAGACGGAGGGCTGTTTTGATTGTAACAGGCTTTGATTCAGAGGAGCCAGAAATTATTTATTTTTGTTCAGCTTCCCTCCTCCCCTTCATTCCGCATCGGGATTAAGAAACTCTGTTTGCAAGGCTTGGGGGCTCCAGCCGCCTCATTACCTGCATCACTGATGGCCGTGGATGAGTGGCAAGGTCCTGGAGGAGCAGGGTACCCGACGCTTGGTCTGCAAATGCTCTGAAATTTGCTCCCTCTCCTATTTTGTGTAGGCAGGCAGGGAAGGGCAGCCCTGGTCAGCTGGTCCCTTTGCAAGAAATCTCCTTGCCAGGAGTGATTCCCTGTGCATTCACTGCAGGAAGGACATACAAGAGTTGCACGTGGTCCCTCTTTTCTTTACCATAAGTAGGTGGAAGATGAACAAAGCTCTTGCCCCTTTCTCACTGTCCAGAGAAATTTTTAGCCAAATCAGGCAGGCAAAATTCCGGGATGGTTTCATGGCTGGAGTGAGTGCCTGCAGCATCTCAGGTCTTGGGCTTGGATCACATTCATTTAAGTCACACTGCTGTGACATCTCTTTGGCTGAGGACCCCATGGCTTGCTGCAGGTTGGCTGGCGAGTGGGATCCTTGTGTAAGGTTGTGTATAATTACATCCAGTTTAGATTTGGCAGCCATTGGGAGCTAATGGAGACAGGACACGGAGCTCAACAGACCTTTGGAGCTCTGCAGTATGACTTCTCATCTTTTTAATGCTCTCAGAACTTTGTAGGTGGATCCAAAGGTTATCAAAAGCGCCTTTAGACCAATGGTTAGAAACGACTGCCCAATTAAATCATTCAATCATCTGATTACCTCAGCAGTTCTAGTGTCAGTTAGACTTGGCCTTGTGTCTCTGCCACGGCATTAAGAGAAATATTTCTTGCCTGCTCTGGGATGCACAGATCAAGTATGGTCAGTCCTTCGCTTCTCAGGTCAGAAGGTCAGTCCTTTGCAGATAGGTCAGTCCTTTGGTTCTCAGGTCTAATCTACACTGGAGAAGTCACTCGGCAGCTTCTGCGTAGCTATAGTCAGTGGTTTATGTGTTTGACCATCGTCTGAGCTCCTGCTGTGTATAACTGTTGATTGCTCAGGCTGTTGTCTCTGCTTCTTCCAGTTCTGTGCTTTGCCCTGGAAGGCTAATCCAATAACTGGATTATTAAGACCATTTGGTCTTAGCAAAATCTGTCTCATAATTTTGGCTTTCATTACACTTTATAGCTGCAGACAGACCTTTGGGATCCCACAGAGGGGACCAGGCAGGCTTAAAAGCTGTGGGGTTTGTTGGTGCAGGAGAAGGCTCCTGTAGTGAGACTCTACCCAGAAATCTCCATCAGGAAGGACAGTCCTGCTCCTGTGACACATTGCATCAGACTCACCCCTCCTTGAGTGAAGACACAGTGACATCCACTTGGTCAGGGATCAGCCAGGAAACCTCTGGCAGAGCTGGGATCTGGGCTAGCACCTTGGACTATCCTTCCTTTTCAATTAATCCAAATTTCCAGTGATCCAGACATGTACAAGGAGAAAGAAAAAATGGAGAGGAATGGGAACCTTCCACCCAACCCGTGCAAACCAATTTCCTTTCCAGGTCAGATTCACTGCACAAGGGCCAAAGTCCAGTCTCTTCTCCCATGGAGATGACTTTGTAGTGCCCTTACTGTAGAAGTATCTAAATTTTCCTTTTCTGTCCTAGAATATAAAAGCATAGGGGACAAGCTTTTAGGGAGTTTTTTAAGGAAAGAACTACTGGGTTTACGCCAGCTAAAGCAGAGGAAAAGTGCTGGAGTGGGCTGGTTACTCTGAGGAAAAGGTGGGCTCTGTCTCCTGAACAGATGATGATCTCCAGGTTTGAACCCTAATGCAATGAATTTTTGTCAGTTGCTGGTCTGGATTTGGCCCTGGAATGTGCTGTGGTTTGGGTAGATATGTAGGCATCTGTTTGTGTTTCCATGAAGCTAGTCTCTGCCTCTCCTCATGCTCCCTATTTTTAATTCAGTGAAGAGGAACGGGGTCCTTAAAGATCTATTCACCTGACCTAACTTGGGGCTTAATTTAGGTACAACGAGTTGCACAGGGGATTCAGAATTGATGAACAACCTGCTCAGGTAAGACATCTCTGACCTAAACTAAGCCCCAAGTTAGGTACAACGAGTTGCACAGGGGATTCAGAATTGATGAACAACCTGCTCAGGTAAGACATCTACCTTTAACCTGAGGAACCTCATTCTCTCTCCAGGCTCATGCCTGTTTTTTTCCTTCTGTGGAGTCCAGAGAGCAGAAAACAAGGAGAGATGGATGCAAGCACCATCACTGCTCTTCCATGTTATCCACCTTCGCTGCTGCCCAGGGCTTTGCCCTCCTCCAGGACTGCAGCTGGGACCCCACCACCTCCTTGACTTGACAATCCCAGCTAGGTAGAGCTCTGGAAAACTTCTGGACATGATCCTGGGCGTTCAGATCGCTCAAAAATTTGGACAAAAGAAGGAAGGGGGTATCTGGGAAGGGCAAGGTTTGTTTGCACAAGTGTAGTTTCCTGGACTGATTTTCTCACCCCAAAAGCCAAACACATGAGAAAAAAAAGTTGTTCCTGCTCCGTACTGAATTTCTGGCTACTTTTCACATGACCACAGCATAATGAGGGTGACCCGGGCTGGTTTTGACTGTTGGCCCATATTTCTGGAACATCAGAACTATAGCGCTGGATGTCCGTTTTAATTGGCCTTCAGCAGGCAGTGACAAGCATTCCGGCCCAACACTGGGACAAGTGTCTGCATGGATATTGCCGGTTATACAAAAACATTGGATATTTTCTATCAAAACATATTCTGATGAAACACTGTTTTCACCAAATCCCCTTGCCTTTTCCAAACCGCCTCTGGGAAGCAAAGCGATACATTTTTGGGTGAATCTGCATTGACACTTCTTGGAGCTGTCACTTCCATGGCTCATCCCCTGTTCTCTTGGATGGGTCCTGGCCAGACTATGTCATCCGTGATGCACTGCGGTCTCTTTTCTGGCTGAGATGCCACAATTCATGACTGGAACGACAATGACAAAAAGCTAAGACAACTCAACCTGAGCTCCTTCATCCTCGAGGGAGAAGACCGGAAGACAGCCCCCAGGATTTGTGAAGTAAAAGATCCATCCTTTTTACCAGGAGTTCAGGCTCATCCAGATAATTATGGTTTTCCCATTAAAACAACACTGCTCAGAAGTCTCAGCAGAGGTTTTTGACCTCTTCAGGAATGTAAAACTCCAGTATTTCAACCCTTCATCCTGCTGAGACAGGAACAAACACCACAAGAACTGAATTTGGCCATTCTGATTTTCACAGCCATCATTCAACAGCTCAGAGAGATCAGTCTGGGAGCCACCATGCATCTGTCCTGAGCCCCAGTTTGCCAGTTGGGTAAGGACTTGGAGGGGATCCTGGGAAGACAGCTTTGGATCTGCATCTTTCAGGGCTTGTGCTGAGCCAGCACACACTGAAACCTCTCAGCAACTCATCACCACATCACCCTCATCCTCAGTATTAAGGGACTGAGGAGTCGGTGATGATCCACTGTTACTACCTCCCACACCTCCCGTCAGCTATACACCCATAAAAATAGCAAAATATCGTTGGTGAGTGCTTTTTTTCACTTTGCAAAGTGGGCTTCATCCCAGAACATTATAAATGCCTCGAATCTTCAGATCCTTTCAAGTTCAGTCAGTGTACAGGGTTTTCATGATGTTTTCATGATTGGCAGTGATTTTTAATGGTAAATTAACAAGGTTACAAAGGAAAACAAAACGCATCTGAATTTTGGTAACTGGAAAAGGAAGAATATATTTATTTAGCTGTCAGGACGGTGGTGTTTTTGGCTACCCCTCATCTCACCGGATCTCAGAACTCATCAATGAAAAAATATTGTGAATTCATTTCTCTTTCCATTGAGACCGTGGCTGGCGTCTTGAATGATTTATCTGCCCAGTTTTATGGATCATGCGTTGTGAGTTAATTTGGGATTGTGACAGCTACTTAAAAATCATCCATTTGGAAAAAATTACTTGCTGTCAGTTGAATAAAAATAAGATGATCTCTGTTTCTTGTATACATTCAGGATGACAAGGACTCTCACAAGCTTCAAATGTTTTTTCTGGTTCTGATCCAGCTTTTGGGTCATTTTTCTTGTATTTCATTGGTGGAGACTCAAATGCAGTAAAGGAGAAGTGTTCAACTGATGGTCTTGAGTTGGATGCCTTGTGTTTATGTGACTGACAGTGGGATGGTCCATGCAGGGGGGACTTGGGTTGCCATCACTGCTTGTCTGCAGGTCTACGGCTCAGCTCTGTAGATGTCTCTTGGCCATACAAGGATTTCCGTGTGGAACTGAGGACGTGGCCACTCATGGTATAAGATCTGAACACTTCCACAGAACTACTGTGTTGAGAGCAGGCCTACTGATACAAGGCAGTATCAGCTGCCTTTGCACCCTGGCTCATGGTGTGAGGCCTGTGCCCAGCAGTGGGACATGGTTTTGTCTTTGTCACCTCTCAGAACCTGTTCCCCATCGTAGTGAGAGCTGCAGCCAGTGCCATCACTGGAGGACCAGCCTACTCAGACATCTCTCCGTGGGCTCTCTAATGTAGAGCACACCCTGGTCTGCTGAGGAAAACATTTGCTGGGGTATTACAGTTCTGGTGACTTGCAAGGTTTCTCTTCTTTTTCTCTTGCAATCTGTTGGTTTCCTCTTTACGATATACATTTTTTTAAAATTTTGTTTGCTGGTTGCCTTCATGCCTTGATTGTTTGTATTGGGTTTGTGCATCAAGGACTTGGTAATGGGGGTGGCTAGGGGGGGTGGCTTCTGTGGGAAGCTGCTAGAAGCCTCCCCTGTGCTTCAAGATGGACCAACCCACCAGGCCAAGGCAATCAGCAATAGTGGTAAGTGCCTCTGTGACTGCATACTTAAGAAGGGACCCCACCCTACAACAAAAAACCTCAAACCAACCTGAAAAAAAAAAAAAAAAGGAAGATAAATTGCAATGGAGAGAGCAGTGAGATGTGAGATAAAAAACCCTTCAGCCTCCCAGGTCAGTGGAGAAGGGG
>NW_010239156.1:11270-15471 GCF_000690775.1 Eurypyga helias
CGCCTGCCGGGATCTGTGGCCCCGTGGATAGAGGAGCCCAGGCTGGAGCAGGTTTGCTGCAGGACTTGTGACCACGGGGGGACCCAGGCTGGAGCAGTTCATGGAGAACTTCTGAGTGTGGGAGGGACCCCATGCTGGAGCAGAGGCAGAGTGTGAGGATCCTTCCCTGAGGAGGAAGGAATGGCAGAGACAGCGTGGGATGGACTGACCCCAACCTTCACTCCCTGTTCCTTGCACTGCCTGGGAGGAAGAGGCAGAGAAATGGTGAGCAAAGATGAACCTGGGAAGAAGAGAGGGGTGTGGGAAGGTGTTTTAAGATTTGGTTTTAGTTCTCTTCTGCTTGTGATTTGATTGGCAATAAATTAATTAATCTTCCCCAAGCTGAATCTGTTTTGCCCATGAAGGTAATTGCTGAGTGATCTCTCCCTGTCCTTATCTCCTCCCACGAGCCTTTCCTTCTATTTTCTCTCCCCTGCCCACCTGAGAAGGGTAGTGATGGAGCGGCTTTGGGGGGCACCTGGCCTCCAGCCAGGGTCAACCCACTACACTGTTCTTTAATTTTCCTCTGCAGCCTGTTTTCATGTGATACCTTGTCTGCATTCTGTTGACATTACTTGGCTAATAAGGACACTCCAGGATACTCCTTTGGCTTGAACGAATACTCTGGATATGCCATTTAAATATTCTGCTTGTGTATTTATTTGCCTTTTAGCTTTCTTTTCGTTTAGGGCTCTGCAAATCTTCAGTGACAGTAGGTTTGGCTGTACTTTCACAACCTCCACACAGGGGCTGAAGGAACGCTTTTTGTGACTATTACTTTTTATTGCTAGCTTCTTTCCAACTTTCTTTTTTCCTTTGAGACTCCCTGAGGATCATGATCATCTTGGATTCCTCTACTCCTCTTGATCAGAGTTTGCTCCTTTCCATCAGTGGCTTTGGGGGCTACAAATCTGGGGGACCAACCGTGAAGCTGATGTGTGCTGAGTCCCAGTCCATGAGGAGTCCCATGAAGGCTGGAAGGTGTGCATGGCTCACATCTGGGCAGGACATCACTGTGTGATCACCTCTGGCTTTGGGTGGGACACCAAGGCAAGGAATTGTCAGCTTTGGGGCAATATGACAAAATGCCTGCATCAAAATGTCGTCTGCAGAGAGGAAAACTGTGATTATTGCTATGCTAATGCTTATCGGTCATGCCTGACGTTCAGAACTTGCCCCTGAATGCCGGGTGGGAGCTACATCTCTCGCCTTTTGGTTTTGAGGTGGTTAGACCCTTGTTATTGCAGCAACTGCATATTCTCAGCCTGCGTCTGGGCTGTGGGAAGGACAGTCCAGATGCACGTTCCTGCCATGTCTCGTCTCTCTCAGGACAGGGGATTCCCCAGGCACCTTCCTCTGCATGAGCCAGTTTGGACAATTTGGAAACCACCTCTGTGGGGCTCAGGCTCCGAGTCATCCTGTCAGCATCTTTTCAGATCCTGCTGAGCCATCATTCTTGGTCCCCTGTGTTGTGAAGCACTCCAGAAAGCAGAAATGCCAGATGAGGTGATGCGTGATTTATTAGATACAGCACTACAATATCATGTAAGCTGTAAAATTCAGGGGAATTTTGGAGTTCATTTACAGCACAACACTGTGGAGCAAGGAGTCTCACCAGGCAGATCCATGGTAGGAAAAAGGGCGTCTGGACATCTCGGTACCAGCAAAGTGTCAGCAATTTGGAAGCAAATCACGGAAAAAGCACTGGAGAAATTGCTGAAAGGACTCCCTCAGCCCTTAGGGAGAATCAAAATAACAAAGCCGGTTCAGTTTATTAAACAACGCTGTGGATGCTTTCATGCAATTTTTCATAACCATATGAAATATATTAAGAGGAAAATATACGTCAAGGAAGTTGGTAGTTGGTATCAAGTAGCAGATGATATTTCAGTTTTCTGATCTCACTTTCATGAGCATGCAACTAATAAAAATAGCCCAGATATCTGACATGGAACATGCCAGCACATGGAGATTAGTTCTCAAGTGATACTGGAAACACGTCTGCTTGTCTGAAGCACACGGATCATTTGAGTTGCACATAAACCTTAAGCAAGAGATGAGAGGTACCTGGATCTTACGAGAAGCTTCTGGTCCAGCACTGAAAGAACAGACTTCAAACAACCAGGCCTCATTCTGAATGTCATCATTTTATATGATTTTATATTCTGGAAATGGGAAAATTTTCCATGGTTAGATAATCTCTCTCCCTGCTCCAATGTGGGCTGGATCCTCAGAGCCGAGTCAGTAAGGTCTGGTTGGAAATCTGTCTGAAATTGCCCAACTGATCCAGCTTTTGTCTCTTGCTTCTACGTTGGTCTTTGGGCAAGAGTGTGTTGGGTCAAATTACCAGCTGGTGGGACTCCAGTAACTCTGCTGGAGCTACAAATTACAGCACATATGGCCCAGTGCTGCACCTTTGGGTTTATTTCTGGTTATTTCTAGACATTTTCAGAATCCCTGTGAAGAGGTGGAGGTCCAGTTTCTTTCTAGTTTGCTCACAGGTTGAGGAATCTGATAAAATTCATGACACCATCCGTGACAGTCGGATGTAATGGGCTTCCTTGCAATGAGGGACTTCAAGCCTACCACGGAGAACTTCATCCTATAGGGCTTTTCCTGTCCTAAAAATAGGGAAGCACTGAGGTTGATGGCCTGTTGTAGAAGAGATAAGGAGCAGGCACCTTCTGCACCACTGTGATTTTGTAGACATCTTTATGTCTCCCGTGAATCATCACTTTGTGGGCTGAAGAGTGACAACCCGCACAATTGTCCCCCATCTAGATGTGCTTCACACCACTGACCATCCTCTGAACTTCAGAGCTTGGTTCTTCTAAATCCAGGACGTGGCATTTGCAGAATAGGTGAAAGCAGTGCAAATTTTACTGTTCCCACAAGAAAAACCTGGAGAACGGGATCGATTTAGCTAGCGGCACGGTGATCGTAGGCGCAGCTGCTGGAGCTTGTCTCAGACCTGTGGGAAAACCATCCTGCTGATGGTGGGCTGTGAAATCTACTGGTGTTATATGGGGGTATTTGTTGAAAACTTCCTTCTTGCTTTCTTTTTGCTGTTACTCCTCTAAATCCATGCCTGGATTTCAAACCAAGGGGTCAGAGGATACAAAAAAATGTCTTTTTTCAGCAGCAGTTTTGTTCCAACACTGCTAGAGTCTTTGAAACTACCCCAGAAGGGACTGGGTGTAGGATGTTTTCATGTCTCTGGGTTTAGCAATCCAAATTCCCTTGTTTTTTTATTTTCAGCAAAATCCTTTATCGGCACCACCTTGTTATACCGGTGAATAGGGATTGTGCTGTGGGTGGCAGATGCTGCTGCTGCACTTGAAGGTGCAAGTATTCTGTCTACTTATGATGAACCTTTTGAGAAGGGAAGACTGCTTTCAGATTTCATGCAAGTCATGAAAAATGGCTTGAGCCACTGACAGGTAACTCATACCTGTAAATGTGTGGCACAGGTATTTAAGCCTGAACGAAGAAATGGAGGGATAATGTGTCTGGTCCACACACTGGCAGAGGCACTGGGAAGAGGAGCCAGGTCTCTGAGGTCCCAGGCTCAGGCTTGCTGGGACAGGCTGTCTTTCACAGCTTAAGGTTTTGCTGCCTTCTATGATTCCTGTAATGACTGGATGGAAAACAAACTTTTTCAGGGTCATTTCTCTGCTGTGAGCTGAACTTGATACTTTGCTCATGACAGAAAACATCAGACACCCCTGCTCTTGGACCATGAAGGGAGCAGAGTTGCAGAGTGGTTATTGCCACGTAGGTGGCTCTCAGAAACAACTTGGAAATAGGGACCAGCACCCAAAACTCTTACCAGACAACTGCTGTCGCCAGGAGGTTTATGTTCCCACTCTGTTCCCTTGGGTTCTTTGTTACGTGAAGGCAGAATTTCAGCACACAGGGGTACTAAATCGTTTCTCTGTGACCTCTTGCAAAGTGGGCTGGACTGAGGATAAAATTTAGATTATTTAGACTGTAACTCTAGGAAGCTTTAGTTGAGACTAACAGATTTTACCTCTCTAAAGCCTTGGATGTGTTGCCCAGCCCCGGGTCTCCTGGGTGCCCTTGTTTCTATACTTGTAGTGCTAATAATATTTGCATGTCTGAAAATGTAGCTGAGATATTTGGGGGGATGCCTTGTGCATTC
>NW_010239157.1:0-6333 GCF_000690775.1 Eurypyga helias
TCCTGGCTGAACCCAGCACACTGAAGCCAAGTGACTCATGTTTGCATGTTGGAAACATTAACCCATTGTGCACTAGGAAGCTGGGTCTAATATTACAAAGCTATGGGTGGAGAGGTTTCAGCTCATTTTCCTCTGTTCTTTCTTTAATATGGTATCACCTGCTATTATTAACTGATTTGTTGTTAAAAAAGAAGAAAATCAGCTCATTATGATAAGAAAGCTTAGATTGATTTTACGCATTTCTCAAGCTGTCCTACCATAATGGCCCATTTAAATTTGCTACTGGTCCCTGTTACTGCCAGTCTAATAATGGAAGAACAGTTTTCCTTACCCACACTGTTAGAAGCAAGAATAGAAGTGTGTTTCACAGTGTAACAATGATGTTAAGTGGGCTTCAGTGGTTTGGCAACAAATGTCAGGATCCTATAGAGAACCATCCATAAAATGTCCAGCGCAGCAAAGAGAGACATAAATAGTTCAAGACAAAATGGAGGCAAACTTCTCAAGAAAGAGGCTACAAAACAGGAGCAATAGAACTTGGAGGAAAAAAAAGGAAAAGGTTCAGAAGAAGCATCAAAGAATCATGCACTACTTACTCATGCCTAAAAATTACACATGAAGCATCCTTGTCCCTAGGCATGCAATACACCCTGAGCTCGTATTTTCAGTCAGCTCATTTGGATATATGATTGAGACCCTCAGATGAAATCTTGGCATCCGTACAACACATGCTCACTTCAATTTGGTTTAAGTATATACAATTTAAATTTTTATCATACCTGTTCTTGGCTTTCACTTAGTCTACAGAACAGTTGACTTCTCCCTTCCTTCTGTTTTTCCTATTTTCTTTTCAGCTTTAGTTGAGCGTAGGGGATAATAAAAAGGATAGTGGAATAAATGAAAGATAGATATCCAGTCCAAGCTGGCTGTGCTTCAGAAGCTGAATTTTAATTTGTTGAACTCCTGCCGAATTCTGTGCAAGGGTATGCTGAAAACGTGTTTCCTTGCCGATTAAGGAATGTTTCACATGAACTAGATTAACCACCCATAACACAAAGCAACCAGCACCAGTAACACTTGAGAACATTTTGTTTCTAATTCATCCTGAAGGAAAATTGGTTGAGCCTCAACTGTGGAGAAGTCTATGAGCAAAGCTTTTACACATGCTTTATCTCAGTTACAGCTTCAGGAATTCAGCTAAATACATTTGGAAATGAATAAAAATATCTATGCATCTGTAATAGGATTCTTAGGCTCTGACCATTTGGCTCTGATGAAGCAGCATTTGGAAAACATTAAGGAAATGCCTTGGGGAAAAACCTCCAACTCTGGTAGCCTTAATTTTCAAAAGACACAAAAAAGACTCAGGGACTGCCAGAATCTGTTATCTTCAGTATCTGTATTCCGATTACGCATTTTAGACTGCTGTTGGGGTTTTGAAGGCTACCTTAAAATGAAGACCTCTTTTGTGGGAAAACATTCAAATACTTCAGAGAATTAAGCAAACACCTTGCAGGGCCTCTCTTGGAATGGACAGCACTAATTGAAAGCAGATATGCAATTAGGAAGGATTATTGAAATACTGAATATACAACACAGTAGACTGTAGAATGACCCAACTCAGGAAAATGTTACAGCATGTACTTGTTAGCCTTTTTCCCACTGAACAGCAAAATAAATGCTGTGCTAATATAGAATATTTTTAAAACCCCAGTTTGAAGCCAGGTCCCATGCCAATTTTTACCTCAAATGAGATAAGGAGAATAAGATGTATATGGCTCAAAATCTAGGACTTGGGTTGTTATGAGACAATTAATGTTATCCCTTTTTTCTTTTTTTTATTGGTCTAGTGTTTTTCATTTGATGGCTTTCCCTTTTAGGGATGACTTCTTACTGAGACATTGAACCAGTTTTGACCCCTACATTATTGCCAAATCATAAAGATGGTTAAGGACATGGTAGACCGATCATGAAAGTGAAAAAACTATTTTGCCAAGCAGGAAAAATTGGCAAGAAAATCTTCTTAGACTGTTTCCGCTCTCTTTGAGATCGCATTACTGGTCACTCTATTAGTCTTTGAAAAACATTAAAATATTGTTACTAATCTGAGATCTCTAGAATACAGTAGATTTCCTGTAGAAATGGAAATTTTATCCCATAATATCAGAATTTTTATTCTCTAGCTTTTTCTACAGACAGCAAGCAAATAAGCTACATTGCAAAAGAAGAAATCCAAATATACCATTTCTGCACCCTGAAAAAAAAGGTGAGCCAAAAGACTGTGCTGTTACTTTACCTAATAACTCCTCAAAGTTCATAATGTGGTGGAATTTATCAACAAAATGCAATACAACAGTAAGAGTTGCCAGATGGCAAGTCATAGTTCAGGAAGAAAATCGGATAGATAAATGTATTTATTCAGGTCACCAGAGTGACTTTGTTTTGTGGGTGTTTGTTTGTTTGGGTTTTTTGTTTGTTTGTTTGTTTTCTGGTTTAGTTTAGTTTTGTTTTGTTTTGTTTTTAAGAGTCTGGTGGCAGTAGACCACCTGATAGCTTTAATTCAAGGAGATGAAGCTCTCATATTGTGATAGTAAGTTCTTCATCACTAAAATGAATTTGCTCCAAAGTCATTAAAATCAATGGAAAGAAAAAAAAAGAAAAAGAAAAAAAGGGCAGGCAATTAACCAAGTGGGAGTGGTGACATGCATCTAACAATTAACCAGTTGTCAAGCAATTTTTGATACTTTTACTGATTTCAGAGGCACGTTATCATGAGTCTCGGCCTCATACCACCTGCAACTCAGCCTGGACACTTAGCTTCCATTGTGGCCTGTACAGCATAAACCAACAGATTACACATTAAGTTGTGTAATTATGTGCCAAGAGCATTGCGCAAACCTACGCTTATACCATAGGTTTGGTTTCTGTAATACTGGTTTCTTGAAGGACATTAAAGTATGGTGTTTGATCCTGCAGATGCATTGAAATCAGCTGTGCTGATAACATTTGCCAAGGATCTGGTTGTATGTATGAAGAATACCTCTGACTTTGACTTGAGTGAGAGCAGATCTGTCCTTGACCACTCTCACAAGGACTAAAGTTTGTGTTATAGTTCTAATAATATAAGTGAAAGAGAAGATATCACTAATACTCTCGATAATAACTGTTCTGTTCACATATTGGGTCAAGTTAATTTCTGAGACAATTCTAGCTGAAGCTGTTCAGACTACAACAGGCATTAATTTAATCCATAAGAATTGTCCATCACCTGCTATCTTGGGGCATCCTTATATTCTGACTGACCAGCATGAAATGTAACACACACTGTTAGGAAAATAGCTGCTGATGACAGTGACTTTAGTGAAAATACATGCTAACTGAATTCCAGTGCATGCAGGAAAATATACTAGCAATTGCAGCAAATAAAACAGCACAGTAACTGTACTATTGTCATGCCGCAATGGCAGTAACTCCAAAGAGCTTAAGGAACAACTGGAAATCTAAAGGAAAATTAAAAACGCTGGCCCTGAAGAGGAAGTCTTCTGAACAATCCACCTAGCTCCATAACACCATTTTACAACAAAAGCAGACAAAAATATCTGGGAAGTACCACCAGGTACCTCATGTCACCATTTTTACTTATACTCGCTGAGAAAAATGGACATAAATATAGTTTCAAAGTCATAAAACACTCACCTATCTAAAGAGAGCTCAGTGAGAGCTCGGCTCTGAAGGATGGATGAGCCTTTGAACAAGGCATTTGGGTACCACAGAGGAACTTACCATGAGACAGTAGGATAAACTGGCACTAAATATGTATCTCTGATTGTTGTATTCTACCCTAAAGTGAAACTGTATTAAAAAATCTTTAAAGATCTACAATCTATGCTAAAAAACCCATCATATTGTTAAAGAACTTTGCCCATAAATCTCCCTCCTAGCCTTCAAATAAAACCCAGAAACTTGGCTGACCTGATCACCAGCAGCAATTGATTGAAAGGCAATTTGCTGCTGGTGATCAGGTCAGCCAAGCTTCTGAGTTTTATTTATAGATTTCCTTCAGGCCATTTGCTGCTGCAGCTTCCAAACTGTTGGTGTCATTTTTGTAACTCTGTCATGCTTTATAGAGGTAGGTTGTTCTCACAAACGCTACCAGAACAGGAGCAATGCTGGCTAGTACCAGTTATCAGAAAGAGTAGAAATGGAGAACTCTGGAGTCAGGGTACAACAGTGGAAAAGCAAAAAGAACAAAGTGTTCTTATTATCTGCTTTGAGAATTTGTAAAGTGAATTCAGAGCAGCTGGAGATGTAATATCTGCTCTCAGAACAACTTTGGTACCTGAAAATGAGGATCTGCTTTTTTTTCATTTAAAAAATCCAACATATTTCAGTCCTGTTTTGAAAGTGTAGACATTTAATCACTGTTAATTTACTCTACTAACCCTTTCCTTGTGGGTATTTGATCAGCACTTGCACTCAGGGACAGAAGTGCTTATTATATTCTAACACTTACATTTCTAGTACTAGCATTAAAGTGTTTTTTTCAAATACAGCAGTATCTCTTGTGCTTTTAATCACAGATATTTGCATGGCATGACCCACTTAGATCTGCAGGTAATACTGCCAAGTATTTTATTTTTTCAGTTCCCCAGGGTAAGTGGTTACAGAGTGGCAAGGCCACCTATACCACAATACATTTGCCAAGAATACTGCAGAATCAATGTCTCTCAAGACACTTAAGTTGCACTGAAGAAAAGAATAGCACACATACAGCATGCAACTGCTCAGCATTGGCTGAAAAACAGTTAAGTGAACATTTCCATCTGTACTCTCCCTGGCACTTGGATTATTGCTAAGGCTTAAATTCCGAGACTCCGACTTAGTGATCAGTGTCGCTACACAGGCTGCACCAGCTGGGCACTTCTAACACATATCTTTTCAAATCTTGCCAAGGGAATGCCACCTAAGGCTGAATACCTCTTAGGTTTCTTTAAGATATGTATGAACAGTAAATCAGTGAAAGGGCGATACAACTTCCAAGAAGGATTCCAGTTAATTTGTTGAGACTGACTGGAAATAGCGAGAACCATATCCTGATATGTTAGTCATTCCAAAACCTCTTCCTAGAAACATTGTCACTTGATTGCAAGATCAAGTTCAGCTTGGTTAGATCTCGGTCAACTAAATGCAATCATGAAAATCCATCAGCAGGACAGAGTAAATGCAGCACAAATACTCCAATGTACCATCAGAGAGCTGCCACGCCATGCACCGCTGTGCCAGACGCAGCTTTTTTTATCTAGTACTTTGGTGACACAGTCTTCCTGAAAAACTGCTTCTGGCCAGCACAGAATTTCTAGAAATGTGTTCAATGCAACAAAGATGAGACAAGGGATGGCTTCCTGGTGCACAAAAGAAATCTGGTGCTAAGAGCAGTGTTTTGGTGTTGTTTCTACTGCAGTAACACTTCTGTTCCAGAGCTGGGTTTCATTGTTACTGAGAAAGTAACAGAAGTGCTCTAGGGTCAAGACCCTAATCAAGAAAGGTGGCAACAGAAGAGGTGTTTCGGCCAACGTGGCCTAACACTGTGTTCCTTTTCTCTTTCTTATTATCCCCTGGTTCTCGGCAAGTGCCAAGTACACTTTTCTCATAAATGGCTTCCTCTGGCAACCCAGGACAGTGTTCCACTCAGGTCAGTTGTTCCTAGTCTCTGCTACCTCTGCTGCGGAAGAGAGTACCTGGAAGCTCGTCCCTTCCTTTTGCCTATACCAGCTGATGCCAGAGGAGATACTGCTTCTCCATGCTAACCCTGCCTCTTTCATTCTGTGCTAAGTGTTTCAAACAGAGGGATGGGGAAAGCTAAGGCAAGGCGTGTTCTGCGGCATCCCCAGCAAGTTATTATACATTGGCTATTTAACATTATTGATTTATATGTGTGAACTTAAATGGAGACTTTTTAAATAAGTATTTTGCTGTCAGTTATGCAATAAAATCAAAGACTAATCTTAGTCAATTAAGCAAGTAAGTCCATTATGTGGTTTCTAAG
Source organism: Eurypyga helias (assembly GCF_000690775.1). Classification (NCBI taxonomy): domain Eukaryota; kingdom Metazoa; phylum Chordata; class Aves; order Eurypygiformes; family Eurypygidae; genus Eurypyga; species Eurypyga helias. The sequence goes on from NW_010239157.1 coordinate 6,047, forward strand.
TGCAGTCTGTTTAAACAGACAGTGCTGAGAAAACCAGAGGGGCAACCAGTTTTGGTCTAATCTAATCTTATCTAAGAAAATAAAAAAACTTGTTCTAAATGCCAGGAACATGGTATTGAAGCCAGGACAAACATGTTAAGACTAAATCACCTTTAAAACTGATTAACATCCATGTTTGTACCTCCTTGTTTTTGTAGCAATTTCAGAAAGTTTTTTCAAGACTATTGAAATGATTGCATATATTTTCGACTTGCAACCATAGCTTCCCCCTCCTCCCCCCCCCCTCC
>NW_010239157.1:6364-23147 GCF_000690775.1 Eurypyga helias
AAAACACAGGAGAAAAGTTTCAAATGACTAAATATTTTCTGTCAAACAGCACAGATTGCAAAAATTCTTAGAGTGAGTTTTTCAGGGAAGAGCTAACTGGGTCACTATTCATACTTCCCTGAAAAACCGATTTTCTGAAAAGCCTGTAGAACAATTACCTTATATAAAGGGATAGCATAAGGCTGGAATTGCATAGGAATCATAAAAGAGAAAAATATTGATTGTCAACATTTAGGTGAGCGCTTGACAGCTATCATTCACAACCATTAAATTAGTATCCACTTCGAGAAAGCAGGAAGAACATTTCCTATAGGAAGCTTATCCAGAAGCAGCAATCTATCTTGTTTGCATTGTTAAAACCCCATCCAGGGACTCCTTGATCAAAGCTGCATTGCAAAGAGCTGCTTGGGGCACTAACCTCCAACAGTAGCAGCCCTATGCCTTCTACAGAATATAAATATCGGAAAGCACAGAAGTTACTAAGCTAGATACGGATGACAGCAGGAAAGGAAGTCGAAAGTCACTGAGAAATCTGTGCTACCATTATCCTGTCTCGAACCAGCAGTCTGGCAGGTGATCATGGAGTGTCATTGCATAGGAACTTAGAACCAGTCAGCTGGAAAAGCTATGGAAAAAAAAAATCAAGGCAGTGTTCTTGTAGCTAGAAGATAACAAGAAGCTTATCAGTGACAGACAGTTTCTGTGCCTGCATTTAGACAGAAGAGTTCTTCTAATTTTACAAGTTATGAAAAAATACACAAAGACATTGCCATAAAACTTAAAAAGTATCTAGAAGCACTAAAAAATAACTTTTCTCACATGCCTCTTACAGCTGCATTCAGTAAATATTGCACAAGAAGAAAATTCACTTAGGATGATGTCCAAGGAAATAAGGAACATTAAGCAAAATGGAAAATAGGACTTCATATCAAGGATCATTGAAGAGAGAAGAACGGAGAAAAGGAGGGAAAGGAGGGAAAGGAAGGAAAGGAAGGAAAGGAAGGAAGGACCTGTTACCTTCCGTGACCCCAAGATCATTCACAAGATATCTATATTTGATTAGTATTAAAACAGGGTATTTGCAATCGAGTTCTGACCTGGGAATCACAGAAAGTAAGCTAAACAATAATTTTGATTTTGATACACAGAGACATTTTAAATGCTTTCACATACCTGCCATTAAGCTTTTCTTCTCTCTCTCTCCCCACCCTCCCCTTTTTTTTTTCTTTCTTTCTTTTTCAAGAAAGAAGATACATTTCCTAAAATCTTTTTTAGTGAGCTGGCTGTATATTGCCCAAAGTTGTCTCCATATGTCTTATCACTCTGACTTTGTAGCATATGGCTTTACAACAGTTTCAAAGGTAGTAGAAATAGGTGTGAATAACCTCAGATAATTAAAGAAACAGGAAAGAAGGTACATTAAAAAAATTCTAGCAAAACAACAAAGAACAACAGGAGTAGGTGCAGTGATAAAAGTACTGCAGTCAATGTCACTGGGTAGTTTTCCCTGCTGAATCCAAAAATTAACATTAGTATTTCTGCACTGGAAATGCAGAATTCAGTACCAGAATGATTAGATTTGAACCGCAATTTTTTTTTTTTTTGAAGTCTAAATGAGCCAGTCTGAATCTCTAGCAAATAATTTCATAACTGAAAGTTAAAGATAGGAAAGATAAAACACAGTAAAACAATAAAAAAACACCAAATCAAACCAACAACTCAGGATGTCAATGGAGGCAGGCTGCTAGAGATGGACAGGCAGCATCCACAATTTCATTCATTATCAAGTTAACTTCTGTTTTTTAAAGAAAGTTACAGCTCCCAGGTCTCAGTCTTCTTGAGGCACTATAGAAGCAATCACCTGGATTAATTCAGTGGTTTGCAAGGAACAAATATCCCTTCCATGGAAGTTGAGAAACTCCCCTTAATAGACATAAAAGTACAATTGAAATTTTAAAAGAACCTGAAAACTTTAGCATTTCTGTTGTACCTCTTGTCTCTGAGTTTTTCCTCTGTGCTATGAATTGTCAGCGTATTTTCCTGAGCTTTGTTGTCAGTGCAATACTGGAAGCTAGATCCAAGAGAAGGCTAATATGAACAAAAATGATACTGCAATGTGTTTATGCCCAAAGCTGTAATTAATACATCACCCATTCTTTCCCCCTGCAGGCATGTTACTGCTAACCATTATTTTAAACACTAAGCTTCATACGTCCCTCTTTTCTTGATTAGACCTTACATTTCTTCAGGCATTTGCAATTAGATTCCTGGACATACACCAAGCTGCCATTCCTCACTCACTATCTGAGCCTAGCTGGATTTCACAAACAAGATGCAAAGTCTCCACCTAAGAATATCACATTCATACACAACAAAACCCAGCTCTCTGCAAGACACTGTGTTAACCTCATTCTTTTGAAATTGGACATTTGAGCTCAAACCCAAGCCTCTGAGAAGCTCAGGTTTTCTTTGCTGTTCTTCCTCTGGCCAGTAGAAAACAGGCTAAGCATGCTCTCCTCAGTGTGTGCCAAGAGGTGTAGGCAGCACAGGCATGGAGTTGGGAGGAAACTGTTGTAATTCAGGCAGATTTTTACTTCTTTGGGCAAGAGTCTTAAGCAACATTGGACTCAGTTTACCAGTTAAAACATTTCATGAGGTTTATTATGCCTGTCTCTGGTTGTAAATACCACCTTCTAGAAAAGATATAATCATGTAGGAACAGCCTCACAAGGAAAAGTGTCACCTTGATCTCAAAGCAGCTCAAAGCCAAGGCATTAGGCAGAGTAAATCAGAAGCCTAGAAATTCAACTGGGGGCTCACACTGTACTCTGCCTCTGGAACTACAGCATTTACAGGGATGCCAAGCAACTAACTTTTAAAAGGGAAGAGTGACACTGTGGGTTTTATTGAAAGGAAGGATGTAATTATTCAAACTCTGGAGTGCCCAAGGCTATGTATTTGAACAGAGAGTGGTGCTGACAGGAGGAACTCAAATGGCAAAAAATGGCTGTCCTTGGCTATCATATCATTAACTGGAATTTAGGTTACTTAACACCTTGAAATACCTGTTTTTCAAATTGTCAGTTCCCTTAATCAGTCTGTCTGAAAGAGCATATAGTCTATGTCACCTCCAAATTACACTCTAAACACCCAGTTAAATGATCTATTAAATAATGCTTCTTCTGGGCATACTCCACATTAAGGAACAGGAATGGAAGAGAAGGGCACTACAATAAATTTCACAAATAAATTTCATTGTCCAGGAAGGATTTCCCACATGAACTATTTACTGTCCAGTCCTTTGGTTGCTTCCCCTGACTGCAGCTGTTTCACTCTCCAGTGTTCTGTGGACTGAACCTCAACTAGATAATATTAATTTTTTTGCTGCAAACAGTGAAAACTTCTTCAACTCTCTTCACTGTCAAGCTATGCTTCCTGTGCATTCTTATTTCTTTTTGGTAATTAAAAAAAAAAAAATCTATCTGAGAAGTAATCCCGAAAGTTGGGTAACAAATGCCAGAGGATTCCTAAGACTAGACAAAAAAAGGAACTTAGAGTTAGTATCACCAGACATGCAAGTGATCCATCTTCACATTTTGATTTTGAAGTTTTGAGAAATAAAACTTGTTTGTAAAACTAGTGAGGTTCAAACTATTCTATTTCTTGCTATTGAATTCAGGAAAACTTAAGCCATACACATATATCAAACTGACATTATACTGCAGGAGTTTCTTCCCTGTCTGCTTTTTTATCAATCCATGATCCACCTTTCTTTCTTCCTGTCATTTGTAATCCTGAAACGTCCTTTTTATTTGCTTTTGAGCTGCACTGAGCATTATTTTTATTGTTTCTATTATTTAAATCTCATCCTAGTTCCTATCTGCCTTTCACAGTTACTCTTCATTTCAATGTGCCTAAAAGCACATTCTTGTCTCTAGATCCCGGGAAAGGCTTCTGCAATCCCATCTGCCTCTTGAAGGCACTCAACTTTGCCAGATGCCAACCGCACCTACGAGCGCACTGAGAAACAGCTACAGACAAAGCTATTCCTCACGAGCCTTTGCAAGGGAAAGCAGGAATTAACTCTTACCCATGTCTTGAAATTGCCCTCTTTCTTTGGCAATGTATGCATCCCAACCGATATGGTAAATAGGGAACAAGGCACAGAGAGTCATTTAGGATACTTTTCCCACATGTGCCTCTGAGACGATGTGGAGCTTCTTTGCCAGGCTGTTCATTTGCCAGACTGTTTAGTCTGGAGAAGAGGAGACTCTGGGGAGATCTTATCCTAAATGAGGTTGTAGCTAGCTTGGTGTGTGTCTCTTTTTCCAACTATCAAATGACAGAACAAGAGGAAAAGGCCTCAAGTTGCACCAGGGGAGGTTTAGACTGGGTATTAGGAAAAAAAATTTTCACAGAAAAGGTTGTCAAGCACTGGAATGGGCTGCCCAGGGAGGTGGTTGAGTCACCATCCCCGGAGGCATTTAAAAGACGTGTAGATGTGGTGCTTAGGGAAAGGGGTAATTGGTGAATTTGGCAGTGCTAGATTAATGGATGAACTCAATGATATTAAAGGTAATTTACAACCTAAATGATTCTATGTCTGTGTGATTATTCACAGGATCTACTGCAGATACACCTTTTCTTTATTACAATACCTGAAGGTAAGAAAACAGCCTTAGTGCCATAACATGGAAGACCTACTGGGAAAAGGCACTGGAGGAAGGTGGATATTTCTGTCAAGAAAACATAGAATTACAATTAATATTTTAAGTAAAGAGTAGATCAAAAGATTAGTAAGCCAAGAATTTGGGAAGCAAAGTCTACTGAAATGGAAACAGATACAGAACTAACAGAAAACACAGAGCAAGCAGAATAAACAGTATCACAGGAAAGCCTGTTTAAGGATAGGGCTGGAAGTGCAGGGGAGTAATATATCTGGCATTCAATACTGTTGTCCTGCTGCAGCTCCACAGGCAGGCATAGAAAGGATATTCACACTGTTAGCTGTGGACAACTAGGCTAGGTGTAACCCTGACCCCTAATTTTCACCATCTCAGATCTCTGCAGAGTGACTGCAGAGGGGTGAGGACACACATGAATGCTCAGCTTGGTTTTTAAGCAGACAGGACAACTTCCTGTAGAAAAGAATATGGAGGAATGATACTTCAGCTGGCCTCCACAAGCTAACAGGAGTGATGCAGCTGTGCTAGATTCCCAGCCAGATAAAATGAGCCCAGGGAGAGGTATAGAATAATTCTGTCTGGTCTGTAAGTCACTTAGTGCACGGAACCACATCTGCACCACACAGGCATATTCTTGAGTCTTGCCTACCTAACGGTCAAAGTTAATAGTCAGCCCCCTTGGTATAATAGCCAGTAACATTAGTGCCTAGGACACCTCTCCTCTTTCAGCTCTTTTCCCTTTGCCTGTTTTCAGGCAGATAAAAAGGAAAGCATAACTAATAATCTAATCTAATAATGGGATCTGTTCATCAGCATTAGAAGAAGAGCTGGTGACTGTACAGACACAACAGTGTGCACCTGAGGTATCTACTGAAAGTATTGTTGGGGAGCATACCAACAAAATCCTTTTGGGTGGTTCAGGATGTTCTCTTTGCATCTGGTAGCTCCTGTGTAGCCTGGTACTCTAACAGCATTGCCTATCCTACATCCTGTCCCTTCTGTGCATGATGCCATAGCTTGGACCAGAAAGAATTATGGCCCTGACAAGTCTCTGCTACTTTAGGGTAAGGAAGCCTCTCCAGAGACCTCTTGCATACCAGCTGGCCCTGCACTGTGCAAAATACTATATGTGCACTGACAAATTATTCCTGTAGCTTCAATTTTATAGAAAACAAAAAGCAGTAATCCATTTTCCTGTGGTTTTCAGAAAGTTAGTTACAAAAAAACAGATGGTAGAACTTCAGCTGAAGAGAAAGGATACATCCTGCATTCAGACCTGCATTCAGACCTGCATTCAGAATTTTTCAGTAGTGAAAAATTCTTGTTACCTCCACTAAGTTGCTTCTGCTGTTAGTGGGAGTGCTTCATGTTCTTGAAGAGTAACAGCTTTAGCTGAAACCAGAGTAGCACAAAATACTCTTTCCAATTCAGTGAGTGCAAATAGCAAGGTCCTTCAGTAACAGAAGTAGCTGTAAACAATGGAACCCAGATGCATGGTACTTAACCCATCACAGCTAAGATACACAAGCTGCAAACACAGGGGGACGCTATTAGTTTTCAAACAAGCAGGAAATTAATTAAATGTGTGGAGCTGAGAAGAAGCCAGACATGTGGTAACACTTGTAAGACAGAGAGTTTGTGGTATGGCATATTAGGAGAGCAAGAGATGTTGTTGTGTATGTTTAGAGAAACAGAACTTTGATGTAAATTAGTTTATCTAATGTAAATGTGTCCAGGTAAAGTCTATCTTTGTGTCATCAGTTTTAATAAATATCAGTCATAAATATTAACCACTTCAGTCAAAGGGAAATCTTACTTTTGTATGTAACCCACTGAAGTCACTTTAAATAACCTTCTAGAAATATTAGAGCATATACAACTCTCATGTATTATTTGCATCTCGTACCAAGGAGACCAAGTCAGGGCTTCAATATCCTTGAAAACAGCATCCTGACTTGTATCAGAAATAGTGTGGCCAGCAGGAACTGTAGATGTGGTGCTTAGGGATGTGTTTTAGTGATGGACTTGGCAGTGTCAGGTTAACAGTTGGACTTGATGATCTTAAAGGTCTCTTCCAGCCTAAATGATTCTATGGTTCTGTGGAATTGTTAACCAGATCTAAGGGTGAATTATAAGCCTAACAGCAAGACGTACGGAAGTCAGCAAGCTGAGCATGCCTGTTACACTCTTGTAGTGTGTAGCAGAGAGGTCAGCAATATCCAAGCAAGACCTGTCTTCCTCTTCTCTCCCCTAAAAGCTCTGAGATTTGCATGTGCTACAGAGACAGAAGTCCCTGGAGACAGTTTCCTGCCTCAATATCTTTACCACTTTAGGTTTATCTTACTTTACTTGCCAGCCTTGGGACAATGACCCCATAAGGCTGTCTAGGATTTTGCTCCTTCAGTTCCCACTTCTGCTTTGCAATCAGAGATTCTTCCCAGCACAGCCCACCATTGCTGCTTGCGACTTGTCTTGTACTTAGAGCTGGCTTTTCCCTCTCACCTCCAACTGTGAAATTGCATCCCTCCTTTACTATGCTGCATCTCCCAAGCTCAGCATGCCATCCAGGCAGCTACCTTCTTTGTCAGATTGGTGGAATACCTCCTATTTCTCCTTCATCAGTCTCCACATACAAAACCATATCTGAGCTCTAGGCAACACCCTAAGACAGCCATAGGCTTTTCTAGCGCACAGTCAAGCTTACTACCTCTCTAGAGTCAAACAAATAGCCTAGGATAAAGGTGTCTGCAATCATCTCCAAATTCACAGAGACAGTCAATATTGGAGCAATGTTCATCACAACAGTTTGACCTTAGCATTCGGAGCCCACCAAAGAAGCTGTGAAATCCTTATTAAAGTAGGACTGTAAGGTCTGACAAACTTTTCTCCAGCAATGGTATTGGTTTAGACAGCCTGCTTGAGGAGGAGAACTTAGTGACCTCTAGCATCTCTTTCAGTCTTACTTTTCTGTGATTTGCTATAACATCATGGAGAGATTCTTTAAAGCGCTTTAAATTTGTGTGGGCTAAAAAGATAATTATTTTTAATGACAGCCATGATTCTAGTCTCACTGTGCAACTTCAAGGGTGCTGTATAATGCTAAGTATATTATTCAGGTCCTGTGGAGCTTTCCCAAGTGAAAAAATACTGCAACCATTCCCTACATCAAGTTCTGTCTGAACAGCAGTACTGAGTCACTAATGACACTGACAGCTTTTTCACCCTTTTCTCCTGCTATTAAAAAAAAAGAAGTTATGCCCTCCTCCTTTGTATTGTTGATTTTTCACTATGTCTTCAGTGTACTTATTAAAAACCCTAATGTTTCTACATATTTGCACAGGTAGGGAGTTTGACCTTTCATGGGGATTTTGCCTTAATTAAAATAATCTGAAACAAGTGAAGTTTTCTCCCTTTCAAAGTAATTGGATTAATGCAAACATTTTCAGTGCCTACTTCAAACTAGTATAAATGGTCTGACATTAAATGAGGTTAAAAAGTCCCCTATAAACTACCACTACTGTTATTAAATTTAATTAAGATAGAACAGCAGGCAGCTTAAATGGGAAAGTGTTGCACAAAAATGGCAGCACAGAAAAATGACTCCGATGTTGTCATTAAAGCTAATTGGAAGCAAGGGTTTCTAAATGACAATGTAATTAACAGGCTAATGAATACCATATTAGGATTGTTATTAACAATGAAATTTGCAAACATACATGGAAAACTAGTTAGGGATATCACACCATTAGAGATATTACAAGGTAAAACTCTACAAACAAATTATACAGCACTTCATCTGATGATGATACAGTGCTCCGGCCACGTAGCAGTAATTAAACCTTTTGCCTTCTCACCCTCTTCTTCTATTGACTTAAGTGATAATTATCACAGATTAGCTATAAAATGTGTGCTTTAAGAAAATCTGCCATTCTAAAATCCTGTCTTGAGCTCACCAAAGTAACATGGTTTGATAAAGCAATGATCAAAGATGGGGGAAGACCAATGATTGCATGCAGCGTGTGTCCTGTAGGTAAAAAAGAAGCCACCTTTGGGATTCACCACTAAACAAATGCTCCACACTGTTGAACAATACGGGTTCTGCTAAATTAGGCTAATGTAGTTTTATGCATAAATGAAATAATTTCCATTTTTACTAGGAGTATTTGGGCTGGGTACTTTTCCATAAACTCCTGCTAAATAGCAGATGGAACAGTGCTGGCTCGGATTGAGGAGATTGTCCTTTGCATGGCAGTTTGTCACTGTTTCAGTGCTTGAAGCTAATATTGCTCCCCAGAGATTGCAAATAGACAAACATATAGGCCTGAATGGAATATAAAGTATGTCACAGAACAACCAAACTTGCAGGATTTGGATTATGGAAGTAACGTGCCAAAATAGCAGGATTTAATAAGAAATCTGAGAGAGAAAAAGTGAAGTCCTGATTAAAAACTTAAAACCAGAATTTTAAAGAAAGATTTTATCTGACTAGCAAATAAGAGATGAGAAAATATGATACAAGAGTAAAGGTGTAACTACAAAAAGGAAGGAAGGAAAATAATAACAAGCACTTTCCTGCAATTGATTTCTTAGAAGACACTGCAAAGAACTCCAGTTTATGAGCATTTTTACAGGTCAGAAAGCTGAAACTTTCATCAAGAGAAAGAATTTTGAGTGGTCAGATCTGAAGGTTCAGATTTCTAAGCTAAAATATAAAACAGAATCATAAACAACAGGCAAACTACTGAAAATACACAAGAAAAATTACACAATCCCCTCTGCCTCTACAAATAAGCATTTCTAGACAAACATATATTTCATCCTTAATTGGTCCATCCAAACAAACTGACGAACATTGGACAAATAATCAAAATATATCTTCAACTGACATATATTTAGTGGGAAGCAAGAAACCCAAAAAACATCTGGAGGAGACAATAAGATAAATGAAGACAATAGCAATTTGTAGCCAAAGATGGTTTAAATAAACCCAAGGTTTATCTCATATTCCTCGACTCAGAAATGGTAAATGCTACATATTCCAGATTCTTTTCTTCACTGTAACCATTGTGACCCAAAGAAAATCTTCCAGCAACTGTCTTTTGCCAAGATTGAAAACACTGACACCCTTTAAATAAAAATATCTTTATGTAATCCTTGCTTCACATTACTTGGTGGGGCCAGTAAACTCAGAGGCATGGGATAGAGTTAATTTTCCTCCCAGTAGCTGGCATAGTGCTGTATTTTGGATTGAACATGACAATAATGTGATAACACACTGATGTTTTGGTTGTTGCTGAGCGGTGCTTATAACTAAGTCAAGGTTTTTCAGCTTCCCATGCTCTGCCAGTGAAGAGGTGTGCAAGAAGGTGGAAAGGAGCATAGCTGGGCAGTTGAGCCAGACTGGCCAAATGGACATGCCATACTATATGATGTCATGCTCAGTATATAAACTAAGGGGAGTTGGCCAGGAAGCAGCGATTGCTGCTTGGGGACTGACTGGGCATAGGTGGTGAGGGATTGCATTACTGTGTTTTCCTGCATTTTGTTTTTCTCTCTCTTTTTGTTGTTTTCCTTTTCATCACATTTTCTTATTATTTTTTTTTTACTCATTAAACTGTTCTTGTCTCAACCCAAGAGGTTTCTGACTTTTGCCCTTCCGATTCTCTACCACAATCCACTGGGGAAGGAGCAAGGGTGGGCGAGCAGCTGTGTGGTGCTTGATTACCAACTGGGGTTAAACCATGACATGTGGGCAAAATGGAACTCCTGAAACATAAAAAACCTGATCATATTGAACCCCGAAAAGGACTGCATCTTGCAAGATAAGAAATTATTTCAGCAGTGCTCAAGATGACATCCTGTCAAAAGATGACAATCTTCGGCTGGCATGTACATATTTTTACCTGTAATCCCTTGGAAGGGAAAGGTATACCTTTACTTTTAGGTTGCTACTGAAGTGATCTGAGCTAAAGTCACTTTATTCTCAAACAAAGGCAAGAGAACACAAGTGTTAAAATTCTTTCATTTATGCATATCACTCTAATTGCTTTTCCTTAGTTTTCTGAACCTCTCCATGTAGAGAAGCTCTTACATGGGTTATCATCAGAGTTGTTACAACATTTTCAGACTTACGTAATATACTTTTTGGTTGTTGATGGAAATATTACAGAAAAACCACATGCATGCAACGGTGAAGTATGGCATAAAGGAATCTTCCTAAAATTGGCAGCAAAAGCAGAACTTGTAATTCAAACAACTATGTTTTGTGATTGAGTTCTGATCTTCCTCAAAACCAGCAGGGAAAAATCCACTACTTGTTTCAAAAGACTGTAAAAGAAATACTCATCATCTTTACCTCAGAGTAAACTACCAGCTTAATCATGCTATTGACAGAAACAAGATATGTTTTTATTTGAAGTAATCAATCCTGTTTCTGTTCTGCTGCAGATTTAGTTGTCTGTAAGAGACTGACTTCTGTAGAGTCCAGAAAAAACATGCACACACTGTTTTTAGCTGCAGCAGTTGCTGCCATGCACTCCAGCTAGCTTTCTGGCAGACCAGACACGTTTCAGCAAATTTATGGCTACATGGGGTTGTAGGCATTATATCACATGTTCACAGCCACAGAGTGGTCCTGCTTTTCAAATGGCAGCATGTCCCAGTACTGTTGGCAATGTTTGCCTTGGTAACGACAACAGTCTGTTAAGAAATTGAGCACTTCCAAAGGGCGACTAGGTGGCAACTGCCTCTTGCAACTTCTGTTTCCACCCCTCTCATGGTGTAGTCACTGTTTTTTAAGTATGGTGGGAAGGGCCAAGGGGAGATGGAGAAGGGACTATGTGTTTCCCAGGCAGAAGCTTTTCCCTAGGATGTGTCAGAGAAACACAATAGCTACTTCTGTCTGCTGGAGCCACCACTACAATAGTTAACATCTACATTTTCTCCATACTGTTGACTGGCTTGAAAAATAAGTGATAAACCAGTAGAGGTCACACGAGTCTTTTCCTTATTGTTCAAAACACTTTACTTCCTGGACAATATCACATCAGTTACATCTAGTTAATTTACGGAAAGTTCTTCTCATGACCCTTTAGGTTATGAAGCTTTGAAAAAAATAAAAGCTTAAATTCTGTAGAGTAGATCTCCATTGACTGCAGAAAAAATCCATGGTGTATGGTTGTAAGCTGAGCAAACAAACGAATTCTTCAAATGTGGACCTTTTTGGTTTAGTATTCATGAATATCCCTCATTCGACAATGGTTTCATTACAGAGGTGCAAGGGAAAACTGAATTATAGATTTATGTAGTCAAGAAGAGAAAGTTTACAAAGGTCAGATTAGGTAAAGAAAGAGGAGACATGTTACCACATGGTTTCAAATATTATTCACTATGAATAGCATACAGTAAATAAATAGAAATTCCTAGCTTTTATATAGTACTTTTCAGTTCCACATGTAACAAAGCTAACACTTGAATTTGCAGTACTCATTCCAAATACCTAAGAGAAACTAATCTTAACAAAGTCAAGATTTGTTCACAAATCTCAAAAGAACTTGGCTTATGATGCAGGTCATTTGTAGCAATTGTAAACTCATTTTTTGCTCAAGAGGTTAGGAAACTGAAGTTTCCTCATCTCCTTATCTTCTAAGGTGGGTGAAGGGGAAAAAAAAAAAGGGATGGGGAAAAATAAACAGCTACCTGAATTGCTAAAGAAACTAACCAATATCCCACCTGAAAATCCTTTTTATTTGCTCATTGGGCTGTCTGGCTAAAAGAAGTTAAGATACTTCTACTGAACTGGAGATTGTCTAAAAGCTTACAAACTTTAGTGAACTATCCTGAAACACTGAATCACTGAGCTCCTCTCAACGTTTACCCTTTTTTCAACTTGAAAATCTGCTTCCGTTTGCTCTAACATGTCCCTTTGACCTCTCTTTTTTTTTGCAATAATGCTCATATATTTTACTAGAATGGTCTATTATTTCATAGTGTCCCACACTGAGAAAAGTCAAAGGTTCTAGAAAACCAATTAAGTTGGTTGTGGCTTTTGGAACACAAATCTTTTTAAAGCTTCAAAGATATCATCTGCATATCTGCTAACTCCCCTTGCTAATCTACCGTATGGAATTGTCTGTTCTTGAAAGTCAGCACTTCCTCCTGTCCTTGTGATTCCTAGTCGTGAAGATCTTCCATAAATCCCCCTAAAAAAAAAAAAAAAATCTATCTTAGTAGTTTCACCCACTGGATCATCATCTCTTATCTTGACATTCACATTTTAAAAATACCATCATCTTTCTACATGACAGTAAGACGAAAGAGAACTTCTTCCAAGTGAGAAATTATCTTAGGACACTGACCCCTTCCTATAAATATCTATTCCATATATGCTACCTAGCATCTTATTGTTTACTGTTGTTATTTGTAACACCATGAGCCTTTATAGTAACAGAGAAGCAAGTCATCTAATATTTTGTTTTGAGTAAAAATGTAGTTTCCCTAGAAGTGAAAATTTTAAAATCCTCTATACTGGTAGACAATGATCATGTAGCGGCAAAGCAGCAGGATACACCAGTTTATACCAGCCAATGTTTCCTTACCTAACACGTTCAAATCTGTCTTAATCTCTAAAGATAAGTAATTCTGTGGGAAAATGTTAATAGTGAAAGCTTGCAGCAAAGTAAATTTAGCTATTTTCAAATATTTTGTGGGATGTTTTCCACTGTAAATACTGACATCATGGTTTGAAAAGTAAGTTACGAGTTATTATAAAGCTATAAACCATATAAGAGAGCTTAACTGCCAGAAGAATAAAAATTTATTGAATTTTTTAAAAGCTTAATCAAAACACCATCTACTAAAGCTGCAGTATTTATCACACAATAACACCCAGTACACACTCAGATAAGTACATACACAGATAAGATAAGCCTGGGAGCAGCACACCAATGTCTGAGGGACACTGTGCTAGTGAGGTCCTTCGGTTTGCCATCTCAGTGGAGGTAGGGGATGGAGATCCACGTATCAGCAAAGACACAAGGGTTACTAATGTGATAGAAGCACATCAGAATGGTCACTTAGGAATTAGGGCACCTCCTAAAAACAGGTGGAGGGATCAATAGCCCAAGTGAAGTGAATCAACACCAACACACGCAGCATGGGCAACAAACAGGAGGAGCAGGAAGACCCTGTGCAGCTGGAAAACTAGGATATAGTTGCAATCACAGAAACATGGTAGGATGACTCGCACAGTTGGAGTGCTGCAATGGATGGCTATAAACTCTTCAGGAGGGATAGGCAAGGAAGGGGTGGTGGGGTAGCCCTGTATGTTAGGGAGTGTTTTGATTGTCTAGAGCTTGATGGTGATAAGTTGAGAATTGGGGGAAAGGGGAGACCTTATCGCTCTCTACAGCTGCCTGAAAGTGGGTTGCAGAGAGCTGGGGGTTGGTCTCTCTTCTCCCAAGTAACAAGCAGTAGGACAAGAGGAAATGGCCTCAAATTGCACCGGGGAGGGTTATATTGTCTATTAGGAAAAATTTCTTCACCGAATGGGTTGTCCAGCACTGGAACGGGTTGGCCAGGGAAGTGGTTGTGTCACCATCCCTGGAGGTATTTAAGAGACACGTAGATGTGGTGCTTAGGGATGTGGTTCAGTGGTGGACTTGGCAGTGTCAAGTTAACTTGGACATGATGATCTTGGAAGTATTTTCCAACCTAATAGGTTGCATTCTATTCTATTCTGTTCTGTTCTAAATTACTATTTTCTACTTATTTTTTCTGATCCTCTATTTGGGATAGGTTTATAAGTGAAGTGTACATTTCAGTGTCAGTCAATACTTTTTACTTTGCCTCTATTTAAAATTTTTCTAGAGGTATAATCTACAGACTAGTAGTAATAGACTATGTCAAGACCTGAAGTATGACCTGAAGTGATTGAAGACACAATGGTAGATGAAACCTAGGGATTTACTTACAACAGTTCATAGGATTAGACTAGCCAGTCATTCTCATTGGCAGGAAAATTGTAGAGAACAAATAGAGAACAAATAGGACCAACTGTGAACAAAACAGGACCCCTGTTTAAGATCTGATGTGAATGACACTGACAGCTTGCAGATCGTTCTGCTGCCTGAAAGAGACAAACTGTCTGAGAGATCTTGGGAGGACACGAGGGTATCACTGGGGATGGGTCCCTGTAGCCTTGCTCTGCTCTCACGATCCCCATGTGCTTCTGGCCAGTGGACAGCAGGCAGGTTGAGTTCTGGGCTGACAGACTTCTGGTTTGACTGAGTGTGGGCTTCTTATCTCCTTCCTTTTCAGAACCTTTAGCTGATGAGCTGTGGTCCAAGATGGTCAAAAACAGTTGCAGACTATACTCAAGATGGGGACAGAAGGAGTAAGGGCACTACAGACAGGTATTCTTCCATGCTTGAAAACCTACCAGAAGAAATGCTCAGAGGAAATGGAAATCAGAGGAGGACAAAGCCCACACATTTTCTTTTGGACAAATTATGGCAAATTATTCTTCCTTTCACGACAGGACAACAAGCCTAAATGATAGAGGAGAAACAGTAGCTGTCATGTCGTCTTGACTTCCGTAAGACTTTTGACATGCTGTCATGCGAAATTAACATAAGCAAGAACAGAATCTGCCAGCATGAGGGGGCACAACCTGTTGGAAATGTGGACTCAGGAGTGCTGCTCACAGGAAACTTGTGTAGTTGAAAGAAAGGAATATATGGCCAGGTCATCCAGTCTTATTCAAGTATTTTCATTTGTGATGCAGCTATCAAATGAAAGCTCTGCTGACAAAATCTCAAATGGTACTGAACAGAAGGAATGAAATGTTTTGGAAAGGAAGAGCAGACTGCAAAATGATCTTGAGAAACTGGAGGAGGGGCCCAAACTGCAACACACCAACACTGAGTGCAAAACCTGAATAGTCAGCTGCTTAAAAATGGCATGGGGATAACTAGCCATGGCACACCTGCTGGAGAAGGCAGCCAGTCTCAGTCAGCCATGTGGTGGCAGAGGCATGCAAAAGAAAAAAAAAAAAAAGGGGGACCAAGAGTAGGCTACACACAAGACAGGAAGAAAATTTGCTGCTCAGCCAGAGGCCAGAGGGCATTCAATGAATCATAAACTGCAGCAAGAGATTCTGAACAGCTCATAAAACCACCCATGGCATAAAAATACCCACATTTTCAAATTAACTCTGAGTCAATAGGTCAGACAGAGTGGATATTTTAAACATATCTTCCTCGCTGCCCACTCATCCTTGCACAGAGGAATGTCCTGAGTTAAAGCATATAGTGTTCGCTTTCCTCTGGTCCTCTAAAAGTTCTTTTTGCCCGCTTCTAAGACCTGTCTCTCTTCTACGTATTTTCTCCTCTCAGTTTCCCTGCATTTGCCACAGGACCCTACCTTTGCTGTACACCTCTTCTGTGTGCCGTATTATGTCACATCCCTGTGAAGATCTGCAGCACAGGGAAGGCTTTGAAGAGCACTTGAATAAAATATCCACCAGGTGTGGTTTAGGCACACACACTCACCCCTTGGGGCAGAAGGATGGACTAAACAATGTCACAAAACCTTTATATCTCAATTTTTGATCTGTTGTAACACAGATAACTCTAAAACTGAATTATATACACAACTGAAGAACACTTTGTGTACATCAGAAAGCTCAGTGACGTATTTTTTAAGCAAAATATTAAAAGAAGTTTCAATGACAGATGAAAGACTCATCTAAATCTGAAGGGCTAATCTCCTTATTTGGAGAAGAGGTGGGAAGGACAGAAAGTAAAAAAACTGAATCCTTGATAAAAGCTCTTATTCTAACAAACACTTTTAGACAGAGGCTACATTAATATCTGGTACTACCTCTTGAATTGCTGTTTGCATGGGAAAGGGAGTTTTCTGCTCCTGACTAATGTTTATGAAGAGTGAAGTTACCTCCTTACCTCTGCTCATCATGAAAGGGGGTAGTATGGAGCAACATGACCATGAAGTCTAGATTTTGCTTTGGAAAGGGAAAAGGATATGTGCAGAGTAGTGCTGTAATAATGGAGCTTCCTATTTGTCGTGGTTTAACTCCGGCT
>NW_010239158.1:0-219 GCF_000690775.1 Eurypyga helias
GGAGCCGGTACGGCAGCGGGGCGGGCACGGCATCGCCCGAGGTGAGGCAGGAATTTCCGTGCTGGGACCGGGCCGCGCCAGCGTTCAGTCTTGCGTCGCCCGTCTCTTCCTCGTTATTGTTAGTTTTTAAAGGGCCCCGTGCCGGACCCTCTCCGGGCAGGAGCGGGAAGCACCGGCTCTGTGCCGAGGAAGGGGATGGAGGCAGCGACGAAGCCTGGA
>NW_010239158.1:433-682 GCF_000690775.1 Eurypyga helias
CGAATTCCCAGGCAGTGATGTTTGGGCTGGAGCGCCCGTGAGAACGCGGGAACTGGGATGATGGACCGCACCGGCATTCCCACACTGGCATTCCCATGCTGGCATTCCCACGCCTCCTCCCGAGCATGAGGCCTGGGCTGCTGCGCGTGAAGGCGGCCCTGGCCGCATCCTGGCAAACCTGGAATATGCCGGTTTTCCCGAATTTTCAGCAGCAGGCAGGTGGGCAACACAGGTGCCTGCCCCTCTCCC
>NW_010239158.1:779-1182 GCF_000690775.1 Eurypyga helias
TACGCACACGAGTACACGGGGACGGACGGACATGGGGACGGATGGACACATGGACACGGGGACGGATGGACAGAGACATGGGGACAGATGGACATAGGGACGGATGGACACGGGGAGGGATGGACACACAGATACGGGGATGGACAGACACAGAGACACGGGGACAGACGGACACGGGGAAGGACGGACATGGGGCGGACAGACACACAGACACGGGGACGGATGGACACGGGGACGGACGGACAGACAGACACGGGGGCGGATGGACACAGGGACGGATGGACACACGGACACGGGGACGCACGGACACACGGACACAGGGACGGATGGACATGGGGACGGACGGACACGGGGAGGGATGGACACACAGACACGGGCACGGATGGACACGGGGACGGATGGA
>NW_010239159.1:0-7693 GCF_000690775.1 Eurypyga helias
TATGATTCTATGATTCTATGTTCTATTAGGTATTAGAAATCTGTTGTTTTGTTTTGTTTTTTTTGTTTTTTTTTTGTTTTTTTTTTTTTTTATAGATCTGGGCTTCTTTAAGTTTGTTATTTTTATTGTTTTACTAAACCAGGCCCAGAGGACATTCAATTTCAGCAGAAGCAGGGAGATTAGGTTATCAATGTCTATTCATTGGTAGTGTTAGTATAATACCTAATACGAAGAATGATATGAATTCATAATGAATTTGCAATCACACCTAGTTGTGCACTATTAGTATACAGTATTGCAAACCAGGTTCAATTGAATACAAGCACTTTTGAGATTCAAGGGAAATGTAAAATACCTATAAAGCCCAAAGGTCCTAATTTAGTAGTTACATGAGCATAAATTTTCTATTGTTTATATTCAGTGCTGCACATGAACTTAGGTTGAACTCCTTGAAAAGTAGATGTACTTTTGCAGATTGTTTCAGCCTCAGTCTGAGTAGTGAAGAGATAGATATGTAGATATTAAATTTATTTCTAATAGGCAACCAAGTATTCTCCTATACAAGTAAATTTTGGAAGTATAATTGAATCAGTAAATATGATATCTAGTCATTAGTGCAACCCAACCATACAATCACCTGTCTCCTATCATTGCTCACTATCATAATACCACTCCTGTCATACTCATTTCTTGCTTCAAACGGCAAATAAATACTAACTCTTTCTATTTTCTTTTGTCTCGTCTGTGTTCCTGTAATCTATTTTCTGAACTTCTCCAGCTTGTATATAAACATCAGTAAATATAACCACTTTCCTATTTTATGTGGATTCACTAATAGATATTGTCTTCTTTAAAATATTACTCTGGAGTTATAGATGCTTGGAATATGCATTACCAATATTTTTAACACAGGGACAAAAAGATCTAAAAATGTATCATTATATTGTATTCTGAAAGAAAATACTTCTCTACTGGGGATGATTTGGGATTGGTATAAAACATTATGTCAGGTCATTGAAGATTTTTCCTTTCAGAAAGGGAAATGCAGATAGACATTTTATCCACTGATCAGAGCTTTGCATTTTGGTAGGGGTTTTTTGGGGTTTTTGTTTGTTTGTTTTTTTTTTTTACTGGAGTCATGATGGATTTTTAGTATTTCTTTCACCATGTTTTGCACCACCTTTGCTTTTCCTAAAGAAATATTTGTGTCTAAAACCTTATAGTACAAGATAAATACATTTTGCAATGACTATAGCAATACAGTCTTGTTGAACTATACGTGGAATTTCTACATAGTATTATTTACCTTCTTATTTTACTGATGTCTTAAGTCATGGGCAATTAAAATGCAAGTATAAAATGCAAGAATATACATATTGATTTTGTTATTACAGTGAAGTTTATTATGCATGAAACACATAACATTGGGATTTAACCCTGATTGTTTAAGTGTTATTTTTACCATTTCCACATCTGTAAAGCTTAAAATATATGATGTTATTTATTTGGAAAGTGTTTTATACATAAAATAGATAACCAAATAATATATACCCACCTTAACACTGGGTAGAAAAAAAAATACAACCACAAAAAAAAAAAAAAAGACAATAGAATGCATTGAAAAATATTAAGAATCAGGTAATTTGCCACAAAGGAAACACTGTAGCAGGTAGTTGATTTCATCACACAATAAACAACTTGCTACAAGGAGCAGTAAGGAATATTAATCAATGCAAACCTACTCACTGAAAACGATACAAAATGTCACATGTCATTAGAAAAAAAGAAAATTTTGTGTTCATTGTAATTTATTTTGGATAATTTTTATTAGCATTTAATTAATATTGTCTGAAGTTAAAGGGAAAAGGAAAACATAAACACAATATTGAAGCCATATACTTACCCAAAGGGGTATTTCAAAGTTTTTTAGCCAATTAAATATTTTAACAGGATATTTTATTATAATAAAACCAAAATACACAAAACCCATTGTAACTTAAAACTATGTTACTGTCCATATACAATAATAATAAAAGGGCAGTGGAAAGGGTTTTTTAAGTATAAATTAAAGGTAAGGATCTATAATGATTTTTGTAAGATTCAGTAATTGTATTGATATAATTTAACTGCAACATAACAATATGTTAATAAACAATTAAAGAAAACATGCTGTAATTGCAATTACTGAGTCTAACATTAAAATTAATGACAGAATAATCCACAGAGTGTAGAATTTTTCCATTAATGCTATATAGACCTAAATTAAATTTTTAGCTTAACTACAGCACGGTAAATTTTTGCATATTTCAGTATTAACCTATATATTATATATGTACACATAAAAAGGAAAAACCTGGTGGGTTATGCTTGTAATTCTTTTAATTTCTTTCATGTTCTGCTTCTAGTTACAGAATATGCCTGATCCCTGACTAATCTGGAAGATGACTTGAAGTGTATAACAATTTCTCATCCTTGCTTGACCTCCTTAAGAGCCATGAGCAGTTTATTTAAAAATCTGACTTGCTATATGGTTCACTTTAACACAAAGGGTACACATGATAAGCTATATTATATAATTCTTATATAATTACATAATTCTTACCATACCCTCCCTATGACCCACTCAGAATATTTGAAGCAAAAAGTGAACTTAGCCCAGTACATATGATATTAACGTTGGTAGTACCAGGCCACAGCCTTTGCACTGAGTTTGAATACCTGAGGCTTGCCAGGCTTGTTTTGTCTCAACTTGTGTTGACCTTTCTGGAGCTTTATCCTTACTTTGCCTATCTCTGGGATTACACACACCCCCCACACCCCCTAATAAAAAGGTGGCCACTTCTGATTTGTTTTGTGAATTATTTTTGCTTTTTTTCATGTGATACAACCATACTTTTCTACTAAGAATAGCACCAAGTATTTATTCTGTGAAGAATGAAATATACACAACTAATATAGTGGTATAGCGTAGAGGAATGCAGCCCTGGTATAAAAGCAGGGGCCTTGAAAGTCAGAACACTGGATGTTATATAAAAGGACAGCCATAGGGTGCAAAGAGAGGAGGCAAAGGCAGGTGTTGGAGACCCCAGTGATATAAACCCCTAAAAAATTATAGTTAAAGAAAAGTAGATCTAGAACAAAGACTAACCGGTCTTGGAGTAAGAAAACAAAAGTAGTAAGATATGTAAAATGTATCATGTAGAGTAAATTAAGATGTAACCTGGACCTGCAAAAGAACATTAGCAAATATACAGAAGTGACCCAAACTGAATCCTAGGGTAAGGAAGATGAAATCACCATCATCATACCCCTCCTGGTGGAGAGCTTCAGATGCTGGTAATTTGGTGCACACCACAAACAAACTGAAGCTATCAAGCCAAGGACCCAGAAGAGCTGTGAAAGGCTGAACATAGCACCAGAAAAATAGATATATATACTAGGAAGTTCATGTATGTCTATTCTAACTGCATTATTAACACTGAGACCTTCTGTAATAGTAGGATTCCTCTATTATTTTCTATTATTTTTCTGTAATGATTAAATTTGGGCTAAAAAGAAGTCATTGATCAGATTGTTAAGTTATCTATTATACCAACAATACATTATTTCTTTACCTATAAAGTGTGTTTCCTTTTTGACTACAACAACATTTTCCACATTAACAGTTCTGCACCTCCAAAATTGTTACAGGTAAGTACTGAAACTCCAGACTAGTAAACTTCAGAAAATTGAACCAATCTTTCCAATGTGTATGTTTTCTAACTTATATTTATCTAGTAGCTCCATGTCTTAATAATATTTAAAAAAAAAAAATGCCTTTCAGGTTTCCCATCTTTGTCACATTGGGTAAAAAATAAAAATTAACAAAGAGAAAAGAAAATCAGTTTATACAGTCAGTCACATCCCTGTTCACAATAAGTTTTATCAATGGATTATTCTGACCCAGGGTGAAAAATTAACTACTGTGAATGAAGGAAAAGTGAGCACAGGGATAAACAAAACCAAGTAATTTACATACCCCAGCACCTTCAGTGTATTTTAAAACTGAAAAGAACTGTAATCCAGGATTTCACAAAACACATAAATACTGGTGAATCTGTCCAAATGCACTCCCATTTTGAAAAAAAAAAAAATTCTTCTATACATGATATTAATATAGCTTGTATGATGTGGTTCTGGGGGAATTGAATTATTTATTATAGATTATTATTCTTTTCCTACTGTATTTTTTTTTGGATAGTAGCTTTTTTCCTAATTAGTTCATTGTTACTTTTGCTGATAGTTTAGGCTGTGACTCTTGTTTATACCTTGATTCATCTCAACCATAAATTAAGGCTAGCCTTAGGGACCAATACATATGGTATCTTCCCACTCTGCCACTTCTAAAATTTAGCTAAGAGCTTTAGGTGCTCTGCTGCTGCTTTTGCCTTTCCCTCTGGCTTTTTTAATTGCTCTTTCCTCTTGCACTACACAGTGAATAATAACACATGACCTTTTACTTGGTTCTGCTTCTACACTGTTTAGTGAAAGTTCTCCCAATTATGCAGACTTCTGCAGACAGATTGCAGTGCTGACATTTCTGTGGAATACCCTAACTTTTGCAACATTTTTGTTTCCGAAGAGAAAAAAAATTAGTAGAGTGAACTTCCCCCCCCCCCCCCCATTCATAGCACTTCTTGCCATTTTTATCCAGCAAAGAGAGAGAGAAATTAATATACTAACTTCACAGTGCAGTACCGAGCATTTTATCAGAAAGATTGAAGCATATCCAAATTTAAACTCAAGGATAAGGATACTAATTCAGAGAATTGTCATTTGCTGCTGCAGGCTATGTCTTTGTTTGCATGACACCTTCCCTGTGTGTTTATTACCATACAGCTAGGTTGTGTTTCCAGCATGAGCAGGCATCTTTCCAGTTCATTGATTTCAGAACTGTATCTGAACATGTTCATTCAACAAAGATAATCCCTAGAAAATACAGTTTTCCCTTAGAACTTGTTTCAATCACAGCAGAACAGCAATTGACCTGAGGGTAGTAGTGATGGTAAAATTAAGTTCAGTGATATATTTAAATGGCTTTTTGTTGTTCTACAAAATCAGGTACTGAAACAAATAACAAGCATATACTTTAAGGTATTCTTATATAACATTATAAGTTTCAAGTAAAAAAGTACTGAAATTAATGTGACAACAGAAATTATTTTAAGTAAAATGCCAAAGAGGCATTTTGAGGTTATAAGTGAGGTGTGGCACAGTAAAAAAAAACAAACTGTATGAAGTAGGTAACTGTCAAGAACAATGAATTTTTGTACATTCATAAAATATGCATGTCACATAAACTAATTATGTCAAGGAATGCACACTAGTCATACATATTTTTTTGATGAAGTTAGATTGACTTTCTTTGTCAGGATGACAGGTCATTCTTTCACTTTTGTCATAACTAGGGAGATGACTACTAAATGACATATTAATATTTTGTTCTGAATGTGAATGTAGATCATTCTCTAGCAAATATATGTGTGTTTAATATTTCAATATTAAACAATACATAATAATCAATGTTACTTTTTAGACTAAGGTTCTACCCAATAGTAACAACTGAGGGACAATCAAATCAAAATTACTGGTAAGTATAAGCCATGAAGGATATGCATTTCACTGACAATCAGACAGTAATTTCAGAAGATATTCTGTGCTCTTTTGCCACTTCAAGACAAGATCAGGTTTGTGACCACCTGATGAACTTGAAAATACATGTCTATGGGACGTGATGAGATGTATCCCAGAGTACTGAGGGAATTGACTGATGTAGTTTCTAAGCCACTTTCCATGATATTTGAAAAGTCATGGCAGTCAGATGAATTCCCTGGAGACTCGAAAAATGGAAACATTGCCCCCATTTTTAGAAAGGGTAGAAATGAGGATCCTGGGAGTTACCAAACTGTCAGCCTCATCTCTGTGTCTGGGAACATCATGGAGCAGATCCTCCTAGAAGCTATGTTAAGCACATGGAGGACAGGGAAGTCATTGAAGACATCCAGCATGGCTTCACCAAGGTCAAGTGCTGCCTGACCAACCGAGTGGCATTCAAGGATGGAGTTACTACATCAGTGGACAAGGAAAGAGCTACTGATGTCATATATCTGGACTCTTCTAAGGCCTTTGACATGGTCCCCCACAACATCCTTCTCTCTAAATTGGAGAGGTAATTGGAGGTGGATTTGATGGATGAGGAATTGGTTGGATGGTTGCATCCAGAAGGTAGTGGTCAACAGCTCAATGTCCAGATGGGAATCTGTGATAAGTGGTGTCCATGAGAGGTCATTACTGGGATCAGTGTTACTTAATATCTTCATCAGTGGCATAGTGGGATGGAGTGCAGCCTCAGCAGTTTTGCAGACACCAACAAGTTGAGCGATGCAATTGACAGAGATGCCATTGAGAGGGACATGGACAAACTGAAGAGGTAGGCCCATGTGAACCTCACAAGGTTCAACAAGGCCAAGTGCAAAGTCCTGCACATGGGTTTTGGCAACCCCCAGTATCACTGCAGGCTGGGGAAGAAGGGACTAAGAGCAGGCCTGCTGCTGGGGCTTGGGGCTACTGGTGAATGAAAAGCTGGACATGAGCGGAAAATGTGTGTATGGAGCCCAGAAAGACAACCATATCCTAGACTGTATCAAAAGTGTGACCATCAGGTTAAGAGAGGTGATTCTCCCAACCTACTCCACACTTGTGACACCCCACCTGGATTTTTGCATCCCGTTCTGGAGTCCTCAGCACAGGAAGGACATGGACCTTTTCACACATGTCCAGAGGAGGGTCACAAAAATGATCAGTGAGATGGAACACCTCCCCTGTGAGAAAAGGCTGAGGGAGTCAGAGTTGTTCAGGCTGAAGAAGAGAAGGCTCCAGGGAGACCTTACTGGAGTCTTTAAGTAGTTAAAGGAGGCTTAGAAGAAATATAAGATTTTTAGTCGGGTATATTGTGATAGGACAAGGGATAATGGTTTTAAGCTGAAAAAGGGTAAATTTAGACTATATAAGGAGGACTTTTTTTATGATGAGGAATGTGAAACACTGAAACAGGTTGCCAAGAGAGGTTGTAGATGCATCATCCCTGGAAATATTCAAGGTCAGGTTGGACAGAGCTTTGAGCAACCTGATCTAGTAGAAGTACTTGTTCATTGCAGGGGAGTGGTTGACTAGATGACCTTTAGAAGTCTCTTCCAACGCAAACTATTCTATGATTCTGTGATTCTATCATTCCTGTTTCTGCCTGTGCTAGATTCAGCCAGGAAAGGGTTAAATCTCTTTACTGTGGCTGCTAGAAAGCTGTGTTCCTGGATGCAGAGAGCACTGATAAGTTCTTAGCTGACGCTGGGGAATGCCTGTACCAGATTCAAGGTGTTTCTCTGCTTCTGATCCTGCAGCTGCGTTCCCAGCTCTCGCTGTCTCGCTACAGAGAGTGCTGGGACACACAGTTCAGGCACCTGACCCAAACTGACCAAGGGAGTATTTCATCTCATAGTACATCATGCTCAGGTCAGAGGCATGGAGGGGGTCCGGTCGCCATTACTCTCTCCTTGACTCTCTCTGGTTCACTCCTGTACACCTGCTAATGCTCACCCTGACTCCTGCGTTAGCTGCTTCGCTAACTCCTGTGCTGGCTGGTTTGTGAGGGAGTTGG
>NW_010239160.1:0-5737 GCF_000690775.1 Eurypyga helias
ATTCTGAGAGACTGCTTAGAAGTTGACTGGCAGAGTGATGCCTTTTAACTCATCTCATTGTCCTTCTGTTCATTCAGTTAATGACTTCTTCCAGTTGGCTTTTAGCATTTGTAGGCTCATATTCAGTGGTTGCAGTAAAATGAAATGATGCTCTGACAATTCACATCGTGAACTATTACAGTGTTAATGATGAGTAAATAAAGTTATGACCTTACTAACTTCAGAGATATGGCAAAATACCTTTACACAGTAAATTACATGGCTCCAAGCAGTGTTAATTTCTATTTTATGTAATTGTGTAATTGAAGTAGGCTGACGACACTGGGAAATAGGGTGATGACTTATTTACAAGACTGAATATAGGAATTGTAATATGAAGAACAAAATTGAGTAAGTGCTGGAATGTGTCATAAGAACAGGCTGTATATTCTCAGGCAGAGTAAATCAGGCTCTATCTGTGTGACCTAGTGCAAGTCAGTGTGGTCTTGTGGTAACAAATGGTAACAGAAGGGAACATATATCATGTAAGAGTTACAAATTAAGACTTTTTGGCTTATTTCCATCCTCACAAGATTTTTAATACTCTGATAAAAAAAGCTCAGCCAACAGACACAAATTCTTCTTACCAATGTGCCTTCCCAATAGTGAAAAACTGGAAATTAACATACTCATACTTGAAAACTAAAGACTTACCTTAGCAATGTTTTTAAAGTTCCCTGTAAGTTTAACAGTAATCAAGCTTACCAAAGCTCTACACTGCTGTCTTGGATGTTTGGAAGTTTCTTTTCCAAATATCCATTTATGCCTTGCATGAAGTTGTGTAGATTGCATCTCTTTTAGGTTCATTAGTCTTCAAAGGAAAAGAAATTCCTAATTATTCTAAACTGAAGATTCCTGGTTGTTTGTATCAATAGCACCTTCTCTTTTCTGATGATGGCAGAATTTCAAAGGTGCTATTTTCAAAGGTGTTATGCAAGCTGAAAATCTGGACCATATCTGAAAGGTCAGCTAGAAACTGGTCAAGAACTATCTGTCTAGTGTCAAACGTCATTTGGCTGCACTGTATTAATCAGCTATTTTGTATTATGTATTGGATGTGCATTCAAAAAGTAATTTTTCTTTATCCTGTAGTAGTTCACATCACCCTTCACACTCTTGGTGGTGCCAGCACAAAGATGATGTTGGTAAACATGACGAAGAAAAACATCTCATCTGGGAACTCTAACACTTCCCTCATAAGCTCAGCATGCACTTCTTTGATGGGGAACAGTTGGCAAAGTAAAATAAACCTTCGTGGATGCAGAACTAAGAAACTGATAATGAACTTACCTTCCAAGGCAACAGGAATCAGCAACAACCATCTGGGACTGGTGTGTCTACATCAAAAACGTATAAAAAGTACCTCACTAAATAACCTGCTACCTTCCAAAAATAAGTTTGCCTGCTTGTAACATAGGTATATTTGCTTTACTCTTGCTACATATACATATACATATAC
Source organism: Eurypyga helias (assembly GCF_000690775.1). Classification (NCBI taxonomy): domain Eukaryota; kingdom Metazoa; phylum Chordata; class Aves; order Eurypygiformes; family Eurypygidae; genus Eurypyga; species Eurypyga helias. The sequence goes on from NW_010239160.1 coordinate 1,499, forward strand.
TTCTTTCCTAGTGCTAATTTGGTATAAACTAGTAGCATGTGTGTATGTGTGTGTGTATACATATATTTTTGGTTTTACTAACAGTCATTTTGTGGTAATTTGTAGTAAAAAAACTGTCAAACATCAAGACTTCCATGTCCTCATGAGCTACAGAATCCTGGGAATGCTACAGTCATGATTCTTACACACCTGCACTCCAAATTCAAAGTATAAAACAATGTTGCTTCTATAGTTTGCCCTGAAGGTCAATCTCTCTGTAGTCCAAAACAAGGGTTGTGGAGTTAGCGTAAAGTCATAGAATCATTTACGTCCTAAAAGACCTTTAAGATCACCACGTCCAACCATTATTCTCACACTGCCAAACCCACCACTAAACCATGCCCCTAAGGCCATGTACACATCTTTTAAATACCACAAGGGATGGTGTGAAAGACCAAAAGGGTTAATGGGTGTTGAAGTTTCCAACATTGTGGTGGGAAACAGTTATGGTCTACCTAGTGATAAGAAACCTCAAATAAAAAGTTTATTAGCACTCAGGGGGAGTGACGGACCATGCACAGTTCTGTATTCTGATCACCGTATATGGCCAGAGGTCATATGTAGTTCATTTGAGGAAGGGGCTCACAACCACCAGAAAGACCCCCATGACCACCCACCCTGATGGCACCTGCGTAGAGACCAAGAACATCAGCAACAAGAAGCATATAAGTTTTCAAGGGGTATGACCGATATGATCAAGAGGCAGGAACTGGACTATGAAAGACACAAACTCAAGGACCCAGTCACGTGCACATCAATGGAGGGTTGCTATATCCATCACTGTCATCATGGGATCCAATGATGGTGGGTCCTGTTTTTCTCTTACTTTCTTTTCCCTCCTTCCCCTCCTTCCTTCTTTTTCTATAAATGTTTCAATAAGAGGCCACACCACATACCTTTATGTTTTCCAAGTTCAGGCTACTTCTACCATAATTAAAATGCTTGAACCAATATTTAGGTGTTGTTTCACCTTAATTTAGCCAGCGGGAATTGTGAAACCGCTACGGTCCCTCTGAGTTATTCAGTTTGGGTCATAACAGATGGTGACTCAACCTACTCCCTGGGTAGCCAGTTCCAATTCCTGATAACCCTTTCAGTGAAGAAATTTTGCCTAATATCCTGTCTAAACCTCCCCTGCTGCAACTTAGTGTAATTTCCTTTTGTTGTATTGTTTGTCACTTGGGAACAGAGACTGACTACTCACCTCACTACAACCTCATTTCTGAGAGCAATAAGGTCTCCCCTGAGACTACTCCAGACTAAACCACCTCAGTTCCCTCACTGCTCCCCACAGGACTTGTTCCCTAGACCCTCCCCCAGTGCCGTTGCCCTTCTCTGGACATGTTCCAGCACCCCAATGTCTTTCTTACAGTGAAGGGCTAAAACTGAACACAGGATTCAAGGCCTGGCCTCACTAGTGCTGAGTACAGAGGGATGATCCCTGCTCTAGTGCTGCTGGTCACGCTATTCCTGATGCAGGCCAGGATGCCATTGGCCTTTTTGGCCTGCTGGGCACAGTGCTGTAAGAACACTGAGTCATTCAGTCTCTACCAAGTGTTATACTGTACTTTGTCTCCATGTTTATCAGAGCTAATGTTGATGTCAACAATCTTAAAAACCGAAGAATGATCATAATTCAAAATGAAAGTAAATTAATAGAATATAAGTTCTGGGAACTATCTGTTGACTGTGGCCAGATAGGTTTTTCTAGTTATTCTCCTCTTAAGGGGGAAGAAATGGAGTAGACCTAATTTTCTACCCACTGAGTGGCTTGGCTGGAATCAACAAGAAAATTACTATATGCTATATGTACATATTTTCTGCATTTCTTATACTCCATAGTGTAATACAAGGAATGAAAAGATACAGATGAGTTTTCTTTACATTTTTTCTTTCTTTCTTAAGAAGAGGAAGGATAAGTAGCTGATTAATTGGAGATTTCATGACCTAGTTTCTTCACTGAGTTAATTTGATGTGACAGATTTCTCAGTGAGTGCTTTCTTTCCTGAATCATGAAAAATAATTATGAACTCCTTATCCCCACATGCTACACTCCTTAATTTCCCTTTTCTCTTCTGTATTTTTTACAATAGGTTTCATCTTAGAGGAATATTTTGGATGGAATTTTGTCAATAGTCACACAGCATGACCAACATGAGTTGTTCAGATGGAAGAGGGAGGAGTGAAAGATTGGTTCTGGCCATCTTGATCAGAATGCTGATATAGGAAAATATATAAAAATACTTTATTTATCGTAAATGTTCTTTTTTCACTGCAGAGTTTACATAATGATCATTTGTACAGTGCATCTTTATAACTACCAAGGTTGACAGTCAGATGTGCATGATACCAAAGGTGAGACCATTGGTTGAGCAAACCACCCAGAAATGTTTGCACACTGTCTCTGTCTCAAATATTGTTCACCCTCAGGTGAAACTCAGATGTCATGCAAAATGGACAGCTTGCAAGTCTTCCCAAGACTTCCAGACATTCACCAGATTGTGCAAAAACATTCAGTGACATGAGGATCAAATCTTGGCAAGCTCAGCTCCTCTGGAATGGAGGAAACCATTCTGAGAAAGCCACATCTAGAAATGAGTCCCAGTGCAGGCTGTTGGGATGTTAAGTGGAAGGAGTGGGCAAGGTGTTTAAAATAAACAAAAGGAGATTGTTTTTTCACACAAAATGTGGTAACAAAATAAAATTACTTACTGCTGGCTGCTGTGCCAGTTGGATGCTTGTGGGGGTTGCATGTGTTGAAAACATAACCAGGCAGGTTTATAGAAGAAAAATCCGTTGAGGACCATGGAAGTACACAAGCCATAATTCAAAGGCTGCTGCAAGCTTATTCTAGACATTTACAATTGCAGTGCTTCCCTTTCTCTCGTGCTGTCCTTACACTCTCAGTGTGGGATAGCCAGAGGTGATAGCTGGCTAGACAATGCTTTGGTCCATCATAACTCTGACATTTTTATGGCAGTGTGTGTTGGTTTTAGTCAGCACAGAGTTAATTTTCTTCACAGTGACTGGTAGGTGGATATATTTTGGGTTTTCCCTGAGATAAGTACTGACAACACTGGTATTTTTCAGCTGGTGCTGGGGACTGCTTGTACCAAGTCAAAGACTTTTTCATCTTCTGATACTACAACCATATTTCCCCCTTTCTTGCTACAAGCAGTGGGGGGAGATGACACCTTTCAGACAGCTGATGTAAACTAATCAAAGGAGGATTTAATTCCATAGCACGTAATGGATCCATAGTTAGGTTGGTAGATCCGTTGGTTTCTCAGTTTGTGCTCTTGCTCATGGGGCTCACTTGGACTCTTCTGTGATTGCTCTCAGGCTCTGATTCTTGCTGCCTGGGACCTAGCTGTGTATCAGTCAGCAGGTGGTGAGCTATTGTATATTTTTAATTTTTTCTTCCATTATTATCATTACATATTTTTATTAGTATTTTTAGCATTATTAGTATTGTTAATATTATTAGTAATGTTACTTTGTTCATTTATCTTCAATTATTAAATAGTTCTTATCTCAATTCACAAGCTTTCTTATCTTTTCTTCTGGTTCTCCTCATCCACTGGAGGAGGGTTGGGGAGGAGTGCAAGCGACTGTGTGGTGCTTAGCTGCTAGCCCTTGTTAAACCACCACACAGTGAAGCAACTCTAAACACGTACCTGCACTGATACAGGTATAGATATTCCTCACTGTCTCCCATTTTCTAATTGTCATTTAGGACCTAGACATCTGAGCTGTGCACCATTCCAGTTTGCTTGAGTCCCACTGATGAGTGTCCACAGCGCATCAAACACTAGGTGATACCAAAAAAATATCTATTTCAAAATGTTTATTTCTCATGTGTATCAACAGTTAACAAAAAAAACCCCAAAAAAACCAAACAAACAAACCCTCCCCAAAAAATCAAAAAAACCCATACCAAACCCAAACCTCATAAGAGAAATGGAATTTTGTTTTAAAGCAAAGTTCATTACACCTACAACTATCCAGAAGATGAATCCTTGCAACTGAGACTTCATTGGTTTTTCAGTCTGGATCTTTTTGGGCTACACAGGCAATCCATGACAGCCTTATCAGAGCTTGATGAGACAACCAAGACTTGAGTTATTTTGTCCTCTTCCTTCAAAGACATGAAAGGACATGTTGTTTCTAAATTAGACTCATCCATTTGCTACAAAACCA
>NW_010239160.1:5982-10926 GCF_000690775.1 Eurypyga helias
GAGCCCAAACCCAAGGCCAACGATTTGCCGGCTGCCGGCTCCGGCTAATTCCCGCCCCGGCTTCTGGCCAGGAGAGCTGGGGGGGAACAATGTGGGGGCAGTGCCGTGCACTGCCAATATAAGACACTTATATTACCAGATGAATAGTTGAGCAGGTATGAGCGTACAGGGAAGAGATCATGGCAGTCATAAAACCCCATACTCAATTAACTTCTAAAATCTGTGTGGTACTTTTGGACTTCTTCAAACACTGTGGGCCAAAACACTTCTAACTTCAACAGCTGTAATAATTTTCAGTGTTGAAATGCAAAGCATGGAAATGCAAAAAGGATCAACAATTAATACCAGTTTGTATACCTTTGTTGCTTTGAAGAAATAATTTTCTGTATGATGGTTGGACTAGATGATCTAATAGGTCTTTTCCAACCTTTTGTGAGTCTGTGAAAAGCCCAAAGGAGACTGTACCTGCAGTGGCTAACAAACTAGTAAAAAACAGAAAGATCAAGGCTAAGAGATACTGTTAGTGAATTTGAAAATGCTCTTTTTGAAAGTGTCTGAGTAAGTACAATCAAGCACAGGGCCAACAAGAAGACCAACCACAATGGCTATTACGTAGTGTTAAACTGAAATGTGAACTCCTGAGATGCTTTACAGTGTCAAAAGTCAATCAAGATTCATTCATGGCTGTAATGTAGACAAAGAAAACACAGTACCAGTTGCAAGTCCGGCTGAGGGTGAATGCAAAAATGCAAAAAGGTCACAAAACCACCAGCTGCTTTGAAACTACTGAATGAATCCTAATCAGGAAGGCAAATTCTAGGCACGTAGATTGCCTTTTTGCTGTATAGGCAGACAATAATATGTGGATTAGGACAGATTACAAATTGGCATAGGATTAGAAGAGCTGAAAGTGATTCATCAAGATATACTGTATTACCTCATGGTTTTCAAACTCTGTAACAACCTTTTCCTTCTGATTTTAACTCCATATCACCTCTAGCTTTCCACAGTAAGGCTGTAGCAACCAGTCAGGAATTGAAATAGAGGAGCTTTTCAAGTGAGGTACTGGAATGTCACAGTATTTGTGTAGGATGTGATACAAGCAAGCCTTTCTAGAAGCCTTTCTCTGAGTAGTTAATTGAGGCTGAAAAACCCTGAAAAATAAGCTGTGATAAACAAGAAGGAATTGGGCTATTTTTTTCAAGGTTTCACTACTGTGTCTTCATTGCTTCATTTTAAAAATTGTGCTATTTAATTCTATGCTTTTCAACAAAGAAACTCTTACCAATTACTTTCCATGTGTGTGACTCAGGAATTCTGAACTGATTTTGCTGCACCAGAGTCTCTCATAATGGAGAATGAGGTAGTAATGTTGAAAATAGACTTTGAAAAAAATTAAAATGAACAAGTCAGAATTCCTTTATCTCAATAATGCAGTGCTGCCAGAATCCCACTTACTAAATGAGCCTGGTTTTAGACTATTTTCTCAGGCACTGTGTTAGCAAATTTGTGCTATTTATAATAACATCTCAGAATTCAGCTTACTATGTGTTTGGATGACACCAGCATAGCCCCGGTCTTCTAAGTGATATTTGCAAGTCTCAGGGGTTGCTGAATTTCTGATTTTGCTTTGACTTCCAGTAAAAAAAAAAAAAAAAGCATCTTAAACAGATTATTTATTTGTTTAAATGCATCTATCAAGGGGAATTTATTGTAAGTTAACCAGGAAAAGACTGGTGGAATAAGTCTGGCTGTGATGAGCAGGGTATTTGATGGAAAAAAGGAACAATAGCAAAATTCAATTAGAACTCTAATTCCATTGTTCTGTGTGCATTGAATTTATAGACATCATTTTCCACACCACAAGGACTATTAACAAACAAAACAATAAAGAGAGATGTCCCCAGGACTTAGAAAGTATCTACTTGCACTCTTATAAACTACTTACACTTGCTCCTAAACATGTATGCACATTATGAACCTGTACAGTGAATGTTATTATGAATCTTGACCCCTCGGCAACATTTTGCACTCACTTTCCTAGTTACCCTTTAAGAACAAGCAGGATCTGCTAGACCTTTGAGATGTTCAACCTTGCTCAAGAAACAAGGAGCAACTATGGGGGTTTTGTATGCAAATCCAGGGTTCTTCAGAAAAGCAGGACTAATTGTAGTTACCTGGAAACTCTCCCAGGAGAAACTTCTGATCTCCCATCATCTGCAGTCTTGCCACAGCAGTCAGTGGTCAAGTGACTGTCACATCAGTCACTCTGGATCCTCTGTAAAGAGTGGAGGAATACCCAGGGTAGCGTGGGGTATGTATAAAACAGCACTTGTTTCTGAGCTTCAAAAGATGACTTAGCTGTCTTACAAATGGTGCACACAATCCCTGAACTTAACCCTATATGTTAACTCTAAAACTTATACTTCAGTCCAATTCTAGCCCTAAACATAATTCTTACCCTTTTTGTAAACCCTAACCATAAACCCTAAGATTAAACCTGACATTAACCTTAAAAACTAATCCTAATCTTAAATCTAAATCATTACCTTAATCATTACAATTAAACCATAAACTTAAGTGCCAGCCCTAACCCTCTTCACCCTTCTATATTTTTTTGTTTGTTTGTTTACAAAGGAACATCAGATTTCTTGTTTTCATGAGTTCAGTTATAGCTGCTCCTCTTCAGTGTTTTGTCCTGAATATTGTAAACTATGGAGCACACTACAACTTACTAATAATTAATGTTGGCTTCAAAGACCAGATTTTCTAATATATTATCTGTGAAACTTCCCACAAAGAATGTTGCAGGTGCTGAATAATAAGCCAGAAGAGGTGAATCCACACTGAATATATTTTATCAAAGTATGAGGTACAACATTAAGGTACTAAGCAGACTTCATGATTTTCACATAAGCACGCAAGAAGTTTTACAGCAGAGAAAACATCTAATGGTGTCATTTTATTTACAAAGGTTGAAAATATATTTGTTTGGTCAGTGCAATACCTTGAGCTAAAAATAAGCTTTAAGTGTCTCTCATAGAGCAATGCATCTGCATGCTGAAAAGAGCGAAGGCTAAACCTCCAATGTTGTCACATACATGCATAACTTCATTCACTAAAAGATTTCTACTGTGTTTATGGGGACTGTGGAAATAAAAGACAGTATTTTTTCTGTTGAACGCTCTCAATGGATGCCATGATACAATGTGATTAGCCCTACTGTATCAAATCAAGCCTGCAGCTGACTAACAGGACTAGATTCCCTCAGGACCTGAGTATGCTCCACACGATGGTTAGGACAATTTTGTAAGAAACTTCCAGTGCTGTACTCGTGGTCTAGACTAAACACATTCTTGTTCAAATAAAAATAAGGATGTGATGTAGATGCTGAAGATTACTGGGTAGGTTTTTTGGACGTTAGTGAACATAAACCTAAATGGTTACATTAGTAAACTCTTGACTATTTTTATGATGTTCAGCTTAATTGATAAAACAGGCTGTAACAAAAGAACAGCATGTGCTATTCAGTATCTGACAATCCAAAGCAAAGGATAAGATCATTCTAGTCTCCTAAACACTTAAAATTTCTAAATTCCATTCCTTTTTTAACTACTGGGTATGAACACATAATAGCTATGAACATTGATGTAAATGGCATGAATATTTGTTGTAAAAAATTTAGAAATAATTATACATGAACAAATCAAAAATGTAGCTGTTGCTTTTTCTTGTTAGCCAGTGAAAGACACAGATGAACATAAAACCCGCATTTTCTCTTGTCTGGTAAGGCTTGTTATTTTGTGGGCTGAAACCCTTATGGTTTTGTCAACTGAAAAATAGATGGCTATTTTAGAAAGTAATAATATGCATCATAAAAATTAAATCACTGGCTTTCTATACTGCTGCTCAGTTGCAGTTTTTAAATACTTCCTCAGTTCAAGAAAGCCAAATGTTAACCATTCAGATGATTTCCTCTGAACTACTACAGTACTTCATATTATGCACTTGATAAAGTTATTTGCTGGATCTAGGTTTAGGGAGTTAGTTCAGTGTATTTTAAATTTTCTATAATGTATGTATTACTTTTCATCTGTGTTCTTGGCAAAGGAAATATTAGCATTTCCACTTTACTGAGACACAGCAATTAATATGGGGAAGAGCTGTAAAATGCGTGAGGAGCTCTGACCTCATTGGCATCGTGGAAACGTGGTGGGACGGCTCTTATGACTGGAGTGTCAGAATGGAAGGATACAGGCTCTTTAGGAAGGACAAGAAGGTGAGATGTGAAGGGGGTGTTGCTTTCTATGTCAAAGACCAGCTGGAGTGTGTGGAACTCCACCTGGGGATGGATGAAGAGCTGACCGAGAGCTTATGGTTCAGAATTAAAGGAAGGGCAGGAAGAGGGTATACTGTAGTAGGAGTTTGCTACAGGACACCTGGCCAGGATGGACAAGTGTATGAGGCCCTCTACAAGCAGACAGCAGCAGACTTAGTCACAAAACCTAGTCCAGAGGGGACACTTCAACCACCCCAATATCTGTTAGAAGGACAACACGGCAGGGCACAAGGAAGCCAGGAGGTTCCTGGAATGCGTTGATGACAACTTCCTTCTCCAAGTGATAGAGAAGCCAACAAGAAGCAATGCTGTGCTGCACCTTGTTGTCACCAACAGGGTGGGACTGGTAGGGAATGTAAAGCTCCAGGGCAGCCTTGGCTGCAGCAACCATGAAATGGTGGTGTTTGAGATCCATACTGAGGTGAGGAGGGTGCGCAGCAAGCTTGACACCCTGGACTTCAGGAGAGCAGACTTTAGCCTCTTCAGGGAATTGGTTGGAAAGGTTCTATGGGATGAAGCCCTGGAGGGAAGAGAGGCCCAGAAAGCTGGCAAGTATTGAAAGACCTTCTCCTCCAAGTTTAGGAGCGATGCATCCCAATGGAGAG
>NW_010239161.1:0-16064 GCF_000690775.1 Eurypyga helias
CACTCAGCATTTCGTGTACTGACCGCTTCCCGCCAGAAGTTTTGTCCCTTGCCTATTTGTAACTTGATTAGTACTGAAATTCCTCATTTCTCACTGCAGTTTTGGAATATGTGGCATGTAAGTTTAGGTCCATTTTATTTACCACAACACTTTCTAAATAAGCAGAAATTAATGTCTGTCTTTGAATAATTACTGATGCAACTCCATACTGATGAAAAGGTTACTATAAAATATTCAGGGAGGGATGGAGGGAGGATGTAGTCAGCCAGGGTAATTTAGATGAATTCTACAGTAGAGATATGATGGTTTGTGCTGGTTCGTGACTCTCGCTGCCTAACGCTGAGTGAAGTGTGACTGTCTAGCTCAAAACAGAATTTGTTTTTCAAACAAGATTCAAAAAAGATCTTGTTTCTCCCCCTATAAGCTCTTAGCGGGAAATTGTGTTTACAGTTTGCAAGATCACCTGAATTTCCATGACAACTACTTTGGAAGTCAAATGTACAGGATTAGTAATTCTTACAATGTCAAGAAAAAGAAAGAAGGAGAAAAAAAAATTGTTTATGAAAGATGAGTCACTTCAAAGATTTTTGTAAACAACTACTTGTTTTTGACCATGACTGTAACAGCATGTCAGGCCAATTGTGTATCTAAGAGTTTCCTTGCTCTGAGAATGGCCAATAGTAGGTGCTTGGAAAAGAATGTGAAAGTAGGCCAAGAATATAGCAGGTCTTATCTTGGCAAATCCTTTATGGATTTTTTCCATGTATTTTTTCTGCCGTTTTTAAAAAAATCAACCATTATGGCTCACTTAAAGAAAAAAAACCCACCACCCCATATATATGAATTTAGATTGTTTGTGCATCCAGCTCTCTGTAGAAACGTGGTTTTTCTTTAGATGTTTTGGGAAGTTTTGGTGCAGTTACATCTGTCTGGGTTCAGAGAAGGATAAATGTCAGACTGGGGATCAGAGGAAGCTTTAGGAGGTTGGCATGGAGGACAATAAGAAGACTTGTAGGAGTTTTGACAATCTGTGGGAAGAAAAGGAGGGAATCGGGGAAGCTCAGAATGATGCAAGAACTGGCCAGTGGGTCACGGTGGACTGCCAGATTGATGGTAAAGGGGGTCCTTGGTAAGGAAAGTGATCTGGGAGTGCTCAAAGCATCTTCAAAGACTGTGGAAGGGTTTCATTCTCTTGCTCTCAGACTGGCCTGTTCCTCTCCCAGTCCCCTGTGACAAAAGACCACTGCACCTGGACTTGCAGTGACCTTCTCCATTGCCACAGAAGGCTGCACACATCTCCTGCAGCAGCCATTGTGTATTCTCTCCATAAGGAAGGGAGCCCCGAGCAGATATTCTCCTGATGCTCGAGGATTGGGCTGGATCTGGGGTAGTGGCTCTTGGTGCTGTGGGAGGCTGTTTCCCAAAACAGTAGGTAACTTTGGATACAACTTCCTGACACTCGTCCAGAGACTGCAGAAGGAAGGAGGCCTGTTCTGCTGTACAGATGTGTGTGGCACTCTTAACAGCCGATCCCTATTTCCTTTGGTATAGGCGAGCAGCTACTCAGCTGTGTTTGGCTTGCTTTTGCTCAGGGTGGTGTTAAGTTTTCTCTGGAAACATAGTTCTCTATTGCTTGATCTGATCTGTGTAAGCAAGCAGTAATAGTGGAATAAATAACGACTACCTTAGCAAGTCTTTATTGACTACAGGAAAAAAAAAAGTAAACTGTTGCAGATTTTGGTTTTGAGAATATTGTCCATAATAAGGCTGTAGTAAAACCAGGTTAAAATATGTTGCTATGTATAGTTTTTTATCTAGTTTTCTGTTGCTGTGTGTTAGTCCATAATATTAGCTAAATAAGAGAATAGTGTATGATCTTGCCAAGATCTAAATATCTGAGTAAGAAGTAAAAATATTGGGTTTTATTAGCAGAATGGGTTTACTGTTAAGCATAAAAGGGATCCCTATCTGTTTGCTGCATTATTTAGCTGAGACAAAAGTGGGAATGAGGATAAAAACACTCAACCTGCCATGTTCCATGGCAGGCACAGTCTGTGGTGCTCATAGAAGGTAGCAGTAGCTGTTTCTTGCAATATAGATCAATTGTGACTGATAACCACACAGTTCCTGTGCTGTTACACTGCATTGGAAAGGTGTGAAAGTCAGGAATCAGTAATGAAAAACATGTATTCATTAGGACAAAATGGCAAAACTTTTGGTATACTCTCTTCTTACGTTGTAGTGATAACCAGTGAATATACTTGTGTAAGTGTAGTGATTTATTGGTAGTGTGGTAACATGCAGGAGGTCTAGCAGGGGCCATGTAAAATCAAGAAGGAGGTTTACTTGTACAACATCTCCAAAACACACGGAAAATACTGAATGTGTGTGAAGATCAGTTCTCCTTGTCCTGTTAGTTACCCTGTATGGACTGGAGGGAGCACTTTAAGGCACCAGTAAGTCCTGCCTACCTAATTATTTGGCATTAACTAATTTACACATTTCAGTGGTTGCTTAATGGTCCATAAAATGGTGACATTATCTATAGATGTTACATGATGTGTTTTGTACTTCAACAACATCAGTTTATTATCAATGTTTACAGCTACTGATTTGCTGCAGTTCTACTCTGTTACTCTCTGTAGGAGCTACATAGGTATACAATAAAGTTCATAACTAGAAAGGTGTTACTGGGTTGAGGCTTGTGGATGTTGTGCACAGCTTTTGCTTTCTTATTGTTAGATACATGCAACAATCAGCTGAGCTGATTGTGGTCCATTAAGCCTTGTTAGCCCAAATGCTGCTGCTGTGTATACTCATGGATAAATGCCTCAGGAGCTGAGGGGAAAGGTAGTGTTAATGGTATAATCTCAACTGGTTTTCAGAAATGGAAGAGTCATTTTTTTAGGAGAAGTCCTCTATGGGCTGGATATTGCTCGCTGACTATGCTGCACAAGAAAACAAACTAACCTAAAGGAAGGTTAGTAAAGTAAAGCTCTTGTTTCTTGGTTAGGAAAGTTGGTTGTAACTGCTTGCTAGCAATAGTAATGAGTAGTAAGTGTAGGATAATGAAGAGGAAAAAGGAAACAACAGATTTCACAAGGAAGCATGCATGTAACTTGTAATGTTGAAGAGCAGTATGCTTTTTTTTTTTGTATGTGTGGGTGAGGAGGGAGCCAAACAAAATGTATTATAAGGTACCTCCCAAATACTTCTTCTCTTTCAAAAGTCTGGAAAGAAGTTTTTTTCAGTATCTGTAGAGTCCTGTGACTATACTTGAAATGTATCATCTACCCCAGGTTAATGAAAAATGTCAAGCAACTCTAATTTGGTTTCAGTCTTTGGACATTACAGGCACCTTTTGTGATCTGACCCTGTGCCAGAAGTGAGAATTCAGAGCATTAAGTGTCTGACCTAAAGACCACTGAAGTTAAACTCCCTGCTCTTCTGGCCTTGTCTTCACTAACCACAGAAGACCTTCTCATCAAGTCTTATCCCTTGAACTGATTCAGACCTATTATATACTTCTCAGAATTTTCTTTAATTTTCATTGAATTCTGTTTCCTGATGACCTTCATTTGCTCTGTTTGTTCAAAACCTAATTTAGTGTGTTTAAGCAATAACAATTGAGGCTCTGGGCAATTTCTGGGGATTAATGACTGATTGAGAAGGTTGATGGCCTGAGGCAAGACTCAGGGCTGTTAATTTCATCTAAAGAAAATTTCTCAGGAAATGTTTTAGACTGAAATTGTTGTTGCTTGGCAGTCTGCAGCTGTGCCTGAATTGAGGGAGGGTCACCTATGGGAAAAGCAATTACCCATAAGGGCTGAATTGGGTTATTAAAAGGTACTATTACAATTTTGTTTTATAGCAGCTCTAAAAGGAAATGGAAATTCTGCAGTGTGCTGTGCAAACCCAAGGTAGTGGACAGTTCCCCTCAAGAAGCTTTTATTATCTTAAAAAAAAAAAAAAAAAAAAAATTGTAGAGCTTCATAAAGCAGATGATTCCAGTTTCTCTTAGAGTTTTGAATATTGCACTGTTTAAAAGTATTCCAAAATGAAATTTTAAATCAGAACTGCCTTCTGCAAGTATTTGATATGCATAACCTTCTAAGATTACATTAAATATTAGCAGAGCAATATTCAAATACGTGGGAATTAGAGACATTGCCTATGTGTGTCTGTAGAACTCCTAATTGAGGAAAGCGTGTGTCACAGGCGCTGACTTTATTCCCATACAACTGCTTGAAGTAGGGTTGTGTCCTTAGCCCAGTTTACAGGTGAGAGTCAGATGGTTTGAATGATCTGCCAAAGGTGAAACAGGTGACCTGCAGAACATGCAGAAATTCATCCTTTGAGCTTTCCAAAACTTGTCTGGATGAGGTCCTAAGCAACCTGCTCTAACTTGAGAAATGTCCCTGCTTTGAGCAGGGAGTTGGAGTAGATGGTATCCAAAGGTATCTTCTAGCCTGCATTATTCCATGATCCTTTGCTTCTGCATATATGTGGCAAGGGCAGGAGTTGAAATTTAATCCTGCTTCTCCAACAGGACCTTGGACAAAATAAACACGATATTGATAGCATAATAATATGCTTTAAATCTGTGATTTCCAGTGGGATTCAGGCTTCTAAAGTCTTTAGCAAGTTTTGAAATCCTTCCCTTAGGTGCTTTGCTTCTTATTTAAGCTAAGGAGATACATGCAAAACTCAAATTAGTGGTTATGCTTATGTTTTTGGTTTTGCTGGTTTTTGTAGTTAGTGTTGACATTTTATTTTGTTCTTCAAATTTGTCTTCAGGGGGGTTCTCTGTTGGGCCAAACTCCTGTATTACATATTTGGTCATGGGAACAAACATTAAATGGCTTTCATTGACTGAAGTGCTCAAAAGTGCATTTGAAAAATATTTCTGTGTGTAAGCAGTGAGTCTGTAGCCTCCTCACAAGACTACGATTGCAGGTGTGCTGCCACAAGCTGGCCTCTTCTTGGAGAGCATGTGCTCTTTGCACTCCAACCCCACAGAGCTGCCTTTCTATTCTAATACTTCCTATTGTCATTCCTCTTGTGGATTATATTTAATACGCTAGGTGTTCTGTCTGTGATACCTGTTACTTTTGACCTGGGATGGGTGTTACAGCTAAGAAACATTTTCAAAAGATGGACACAAGAATTTAATTAAAACTTGAATTGAGCATCCATACATTTTGATTTAATTTTAAATTTTGGCCTTTCTGAATTGATTTAAAAAGAACATAATGAAACATTAAGAGTACCTGTCATGAAAAAGCCATGAATATCTATACCAGCTGTGGAAATTTATGCCTAGGTTTTTAATTAGTGTTGCATCCACAGAACTTGGGTGAACACAGATCTCTAACCTGTGTGCTGCTTACCCAAATCAAAGCTGCAGATGACAGCTTTTTGCAGGTGTCCAAGAACTATCAAAATGCCTGTTACTGTGCATCTTTTCCTGTTTGTTAATGCATGCTTAGGGAAATGGAGAAATGTATTGCACCAATATTTTGAGTTTGCTACTCTTTGAATTTGCAGCATTTCTGCAATCTTGTCCTTTCAGACTTTGAAATACAGCATCAGCATTTTTAGTGACACTTTTTCTTTATACTATTGAATAAGAAAAGACAATTTATTGAACATCAAGCTTATGGAAGGATTTTCCACCCTGACAGCACAGACTTCATTCAAAGAATTATGTATGGGTTTTCCTGTGTTATTTTTAAGAGTCTTAAAACTCCTTAGTGATATATGTGAACAACAGACAACATAGAGCTGCTCCACATGCCATCTGAGTGTTCTTTTAGAGGAAATCACTGCAGTGAATTAAAAAAGTGGATACAAAAAGTCTCTAAGAAGTCATTCAAAGCTATTGGATTAATTTTTTGGGTTTTTTTTTTTTTGACCCAAAGAATGCTTTGAGGTGCCTGTTTAACTAGGAAAGCTCTTACTAGTTTCTTAGAATAAGACTTTTTCAATATTTACCAGATCAGTCTACTTCTGCATGATTATGTGGAGGAAGATGAAGAAGATTCAGAGATCATTGTCTCTTGTGTTCCTTTGTTGGTTTCAGCTGTAGTAATGTCTGTCACATCAAGCTCCAAGGTAGTTTTCCATATGGTGTCTACTGCAAAGCAGACAAATTACCTGTGTATGTGGATTACAACATTGTATTGTGTCTGTTTCTTTCCAAATATCGCATGTATTTTGGTGTCAGCATGGAAAACAAAACAAGTTGATAATATTTAGCTAAATTTTGCCATAATCAATAAGGGGAGAACTGAGAGCTTCACTGCCTTTCTGTCTGATAGTCTTGATAATTCTTCATAAGAGTCTTACATTTTCTCCTAAATGTTCTGGAGTGAAATTCTGTTTCTGTAGCACCTTAGTAACTGCAGGTTTAATTCTACAGGTCCTTCTGTGAGCAGACTGGGTGTAGAAGCCCTGGCCCTGCTGGGATGTAGAATGGTATCTGTGTTTTGCAGAGATCGTACTTGGTTTCACTGTGCAGATGTTGAATGAAGATAGATAGATCTGTTTCTCTTGAGAGATACTATTTCCTGATTTCACTGCTTCTTTGACTACTCTCATGAGGAACTAAGCCTATGTTGTCATTCTAGCTGCATAACAACACATACCTTAATGAGTTTTGACTCTGTTGCATGAAGTCTCTTTTTTCTGGTTGCATTTATTCCAGGTGAGGGCAGTAAAGGACCTTTGCTCTTTCAGCTTATGCCATGAAGTACAGAAACCTTTCAGGGCCCTACCCCACCTCCAATGGAAAGGACTGCCTTCTTCTGTTCTGTTCCTTCCTTGCAGCTCATGACATCCATTATGAGACGGAATACTAGCATGACTTGGACTGTAGGCTCTTTGTGTTTTTTTCTCATTCTTAATAAATACGGTATATATTTTTTCACTTGCCTTTCTCTGCATGGTCTTTCATACCATACAAGCTAGTATAACCTTTCAATATATTCCATGCAGTGGAAATTATAGTGTTTGGTTTTGGTCTTGACATATTTAAAACTGCCCCTGGATTTTTAGCATAGATTGTGTGTTAAGGGATAGAGAGTGTCCCAGTAAAGCTGTTTATCTGGGATTTGTCACTCAGGCAGATGGTAACATAGCAATGTTATGTCAAAAACGTTTTCAAAATGAAAAGCCTTGCGGTGAGCCTGGAGTGTACCTGCTGGAACTGGAACGAATCAGCCATTCACAAATAATGTTTTATCGATAGTCTAAAGGAAAGGAGGAAGAAAAAAATCCCAGACCAGAAAATACTTTAAAAATGAGTTCAGTGTGGTCTTGAAACTACCTTTCTTAAGCCTATATTTAATGAGCATAGGGCAGGATAGACAGTGACTGGCTTTCCACTTCTCAACTAAGACACAACAATGTCAAACTATGTGTAGCTTAAGTCTGGCAGTGCTGTAATGACAACAGCCTCATGTTTTAATTTCAGTGGAGAATGAATTTCTGAAGCAGGTCTCCTGTTTGTGCTCTCTTACTAGGGCTTTGGTTCTCCTTGCAGAGTGGTTTCCCAGAGTGTGAACTGGATTGACTTCAGACAAAGCTTAACTGGAAAATATGTTCCAGGAACACATCTAGTGCACTCTGGTCACAACAGAGTTGGGCTACAATTAGCACAAAGGGAAAGACTCTAGAGAAATTTCCAGTGTGGATGTCAGGTCCTCAGCACCAACTATTTTGCCTGATAGATCTCTTCCTGTTGGGCTGCTCTGCTTGTGGTGCAGACCCAGCTTGTGATTCCCTCTGGCAATGGGGATGTTCACACAACACATGGTGGCAGTGGCTGCCCTGCATGCATCCCTCAGTTCAGCGGGAAAGTTAACTCCACTTCATCACTATTAATCACTGAACTTAGACTAGGGGCTGGTAGGTGCACTAACCTGGACAAGTATATTCCTGTAAAGTTACACAGTTCTGACTGTGTTGTATCTCTGTGCTTTTGTATCCTGACAGGAAATACACAACTGTTGTAATTTTCCATTATTTAGGCTTGGTCTTACAGGAACATGTTGATTTTTCCTCCTGTGATTCCAATGCAGTGCATTTCCAGAAATTTACTCTTTGGGAATCTTCCTCCTGTCTATACAGAGCCTGTGTTGGACCAAACATATTAAAAAACCTCCTCCTCTTCTGGCCTTGTGTGCCTTCTGTGTTTCAGCCTCAACCATCCTTTTACTGGGCTAAATAAGCAAAGTCGGTATAATATCCCTTAATAAAAAGGGTTTTGCATTCCTCTGGTCCCTTCTGTCTCCCATTATGTTCTTCAGCATGGAGGAACAAGAAGAGCTCATTGAGTTGGACAAGACTCTGCAAACTCCTTCCACAACAACTCCTGTCTTTATTGGTAGCATTTTATCTGCTCTTCCTTGGTTCACACTTTTCTTCTGCAGAGTCACTTCACAGAGTTGGTGTGCAGTCACCAGGCACTGAACCACTCTGCTGAGGTCTCTCCTTTGTCATGTTCAACCGGTGTTATTTATGCTTGTAGTAGAAGGTCATGCAGGAAGCTGCTACCTTCCTGTGCTTGCATTTGGTGGTGTTAGATCTCATGCCGTTTGTACTACTGCAATTTTCTAGGTTGTCTTTTTTATTTTTCCCCGGCGTGTTCTTGCTTTCATTTGTATTCCTGTCAACTTCGTGCCACCAGCCAACTTCCGTAGTACCTATCTACTCCTTGAGCCAAGGCCATGAATGGAAATATTAAGAAAGACTGTTCCCTAAAGCAACCCACTGGGAACTCCAGTTGCAACTTTTTTCTAGGCTGACAATTTGCATTTCAGCTTGGCTGATAGATGTGTCTGATGTAGCCACCTCGACCTCGCACAGTGAATAGGGCTAGTACATGTGTCACAGAACTCGAAGAGAAATACTGCCTAGGAAGTGAAATCTATTCTTACCAGGAGATTCATTACAGAAGCATGCTGTCGGGGAGCAGCAGGGGCTGGCTGCTTCCTAAGGGGTTGGTAGCCAAACAGGATAGGGCGGCCAGCAGGTACCCTGGCTCTTGCCACCCGAATGAGGCAAGTGGGGCAGACCCAGAGCTCACGGACAAGCTCAACCAACAGCAGAGCGTAACTGGCAGGTTGGCAGCGATGAGGCAGGCCTGAGGTCAGCCCACAGGTCGGGGTCTGGACCCGTGGGGTGTGTGGTGAAGCTGGCAGCTGGTACTCCTCTGTGACTGCCACCCAGGGCTGAGGTGAAGTGGGGTCTGGAACCTGTGGTGTAGGGGCTGGCCCAGAAAATTTTGGCCGGGACCATTAAAGTCTAAGTGTTGGGTCTCTGGCATACGTTCAGTTGCTGATCAGACTTCCTGGTAATTAAAGGTGTGAGAAGAAATGTGCAGTTTACACAGTATTAGGTCATCTCTCTGTGGAAAAGTCTCCTGGATCACATGCCTATAGATGAAGAGAGCATCTGGGGCCATGTTTGCTGTCTGTAATTGTACATGGCACAAAATAATTTTTCCTAGTGCTGTCTTCTTAATCACTATACACTTCTGGGGTGTGGAGAGGAGGAGATAAGGAATTACAAACAGATTTCTTGTTCTGTGTTTATTAAGGGTTAAAGGGGTCTGTTTACATCAATTTTTTTAACTTGGAGTGTAAGATCTTCTCAATAGCTACATGCCTAGGCCGTATGTGTGTGTACTCATAAGAATAAGTTAAGCAGGCCCACAAATGTTTCCGAGCACTGAAACCAAGTAATTGATCTGGAATAGCCTGCGCTGCTACTTTTAAACCTTTTTAGCCTTCAAAACAGGAGGCTACCAACTATTTGAAAGCTGCAGATTACATAATGGTCCTCATCCTGTATTAACATCTAAACTGTGTCCAAGCCAGGAATTGTTTTGAAGATTGCTAGTTAATGCCAGGACTTCATTTAACAGTAGTTTAGGCTACTTTTATTTTACAGGTATATACAGGCATTTAGGAGAATGCCTCTTCACCCTCTTCACTGTGAGGGTGGTGAGGCACAGGAGCAGGTTGCCCAGAGAAGCTGTGGATGCCCCATCCCTGGAAGTGTTCAAGGCCAGGCTGGACAAGGCTCTGAACAACCTGGTCTAGTGGAAGGTGTCCCTGCCCATGGCAGGGGGGTTGGAACTAGATGGTCTTTAAGGTCCCTTCCAACCCAAACCATTCTGTGATTTAGTACTTCTCATCCTTTCCAGGTCATGGCCAAGACAATTGCATATAAACTGAGAAAGCAAATCAGTAAGGCAAGAAACTCTTTAATTGCTTGGGAATATATTCAGTTTCTCAATCTGAAATTTTCAAATTTTACAGTACTGGTGTAGATGACACTGATAAAATGTGAGATGACGATGCTGTGCTGCTGAAATGGCAGCTAGATCTACAGGCAGACCCATCTCCAGTGCAAGGGTTGTTAATGGGGAATACCCATTAAATAACTCCTTAGCTTATATGTTCTTGCCTTTTAAGTGTTTAAATGCTCCCTGATATTGAAAAGCTGTATAAAGAATTAACAGCAAGGATTAGTAGTAAGACTATCAGGACATGAATAAGTTCTGCTTACTCATGTCCAGGAGAGATGGGGTTTAACTGGATTGAGTAAAAAGAAGGGTTAATGGTATTACAGGAAAATAAGCTTGTCTCAATGGGACAATTAAAAAAATCTTCCTAGCTTGGCAAAATAAAGACTGAAAAGTATGATGACAGTCACTGAATATTTTAGAATGATAAATGTCATGGGCAATGGAGATAATTTCTGAGTAATGAATAGTGTTGGCACAGGCACAAATAAATACAAATGGTGCATAAGTATAATCAGGCAAAATGTAGCTAGTAGGAGCAATAGTAGTAAATTTTCTAACATACTAGTGTCTAACATTTTGGCCTCTGAGGGTCTTTCTAATCTTATGGTTATATTAACTTGGTTGACAATAAAATGGTATGCCATGTAGGAGAAGAGAATACAATGTTCTCAAAATTAGAGATACAGTCCCATTTGTACACAATGTTGCAGAAGTATTTGGAAGAGTAAGCAAAACACTTTAATAATCCCTTTCCCTTTTTTAATTATTACTGAACAATTAAGTTGTACACAGAAATAAAACTACTCTGCAGAAGATGACCTTTCCTCAGCAAATCCAATATTTCTTTTTGTTTCTTTTTAATTTCTGTGTGGTTAGAACTGCCAACCAGTATTGTACTCAAAATGTTGTTATGGGCAAAAATGAAACACACCTTACATAAAACCTAGAATTTATTGCTAACACAACTGAAATCTTAATAGTCTAATCTGAGAACCATTACTGGTCCAAATGTAATAGAGAAGGAATATACCTTTGCAGAAAAAGTTTAATAATAATGAAAACAGAGTTAAAATTGCAGTTCACACACTCTATATGAGGGAAAGGGTCAGAAACTGTTTTGCTTTCCCTTCCCCTAAACTTCTGTGAAGTAAGGTCAGTGTTTTCATTCTGGTGGTGGTGAAGGTTTTAACAGGGGTTTTTCAGCCTATGGACTCCTTTGCTGGGAAGAACATTGTGTTCATGCTGATGGTTTCATCTCTGTTGTTCAAGGATTTGTGTGGGGCTGTTTTTTATGTTTCCTAACAAGCTTTTACACCTTTGCTTTTTCTTTATCAGTTGTCATCCTTCGTTGGTCTGCAGCTCCACTTCACATCCGAATTTTGTACCTTTCACACTTGTTGGATGTTACTTCTTTGTTACACATGAACCCACTTTTTCCAGTTCCAGGTCCATTGTTCTTTTAGTGACCACTGGTGAGTTGTTTATGGCTGGGGAGTTTCCAGTACCAGGCCTGTGCCCCATCTTTTATTTTCTCAGGCCTGTACTCCTCTCTGCTCTATCCTGGTTTTTCACTTCTCAAGCTTCTGCTATTGCTCCAGGCCTGTATTTCTCTGTATTTGGTGTTATCCATGAATATATCATTCTGCTTGGAATAATCCCTTGTTATTGCTGTCCGTGTAAAAACTATGATTGTACTATAAAAGGGAAACAGGTAAAACAAATTAGCCCTAGAACTTGGTCAGTTAGGAGAATTTGCTGTTAGAGCTAACCAAAGTAAAAGGAGGTTGCAGGCAGGACAAGAAAAAGACAGAACAACTGGACAAGCTTCAGTCCTGAGGCCTTCCAAATTTAGTACATGGTACACAGCCCATTATTACAGGTCAACACAGTTACACCATATTTACCCTGTGCATATGACTTCGTGTCACAACAAGGTTTTTGCCCAAGCTCTTACTAGCTTAGACTAGGGGATGAGGAAGGCATGATGACCAAAATCAAATAAATGACACTATTTTAGCTATAAGGAAGCTGTATCTTAGCTTTCCATAACTTCTGCCCCTTGAATAATCTAATCCCCAAATACTGTGGACACCTTTATGGGGCCAGATTTGTTTCAGTCTGCCCTTGATATCCTACTGAGACTGTTTCAACCTGTCAGATTCGGTAGCACATTTATACAACATTCTTTTATTGCACGTATTCTGAATTTGACTCTTGTTCCTCGGGGAACTGAGTGCAACTGCCAAAAGTTATTTTACTTGTCACCTTTAACAACCATCAGAAAAATAGAACTATGCCTATATAAGGTGAGAAGAAAGTACTTAGTCACCCATAAGATGTTTGTTGCTAAGTCCACCTAGACCTAAGTTTTACTGTGCCTCTAAATGATAGCAAATCTAATGAAATAACTCAGAGTATATTGACTGATTTTAAATATATGCCTTTATTCTTCTGTGTTAATTTGGTTTTAGACTTAAAAGGAGTAATGAGAAAGGCAGTGAAACCTCATATTAGAAATGCAGTAGCATTTCTAATGAATGGCTTCATGATTCATTTTCATCTCCTAGGATCTTGCTAGTGCTTCTGAATACAGTTTGTAAGTATTAGCCAAAAATGTGTAACAGAAGTATAGTTGCCCGAGCAGTGATACAGCCATACAGTGAAACACTGAAACAGTTGTGGCTGGCAGGTTCAGCTCTGCAGTATGGTGAACTTTCTCAGAAATTTAGGATAACCCTCGCCAGAGTGCTAGTGGTCAGATTAGTATGACCTGAACAATCACAGATCATCTTACTAACTTTATCTTCCAACTCAGCAAGACTTTTGAATTGGCTGTGTAAGTATGAAATTTGAAGTATGATATTTCTGCCTTCAGTGAACCATTTACAGAGGCCTTCTATGAAATACTCTGTTACAAATTTCTTTTTCTGTGCCAAACCCCAAAGAAGGGAAGTGCTGACCATGTAGTAAGGAAATTCTTTGGAGTACAGTGTTTTCTTTAAAACAGTTACTTTTTCTGTGTGAGAAGTCACTGTGTTCTGATCCAAGTCATTGCTATGCAGCCCTTGTCTCATCTGAGTATATATTAAATAAAAAAAAGAAAGTAAAAGGTAGAACTTGGCTGTTTGACTTGAGCCACCTATCATGAATGGTAAGGCTCTCCTGGAGAAATGATTCCTAATCACCCTTACATTTTCTATTAGAAGTCACAGGATCTGATGTAGTTGCTAATTTCTGTGCCCCCAGTCACTTAGAGAGCAGCACATAAATCTTACTGTTTTCCATGTCTTCAGTGATATGGCATGGTAATAATAATAGGTCTGGATGAGTGCTTTCAACCAAACTGGACAAAGCAGAGCCAACAATGAGCAAAAGAAGCATCGTACCAGGAACTATGAGCAGCTGAGGAACAACAGATACCTTTCTACTGTTACAAGTTTAGAGGGGAAGGTGGAAATAAGAGAAATGAAATAAGGGGAAGGGGTGACAGAAGCAGCGAAGCTTTGGAAAAAGAAAACTGGAATGAGCAAGGCCAGGCTAGATGTGACCGCCTCCATCCATCCATGGAGAAATTTCTCTGACTAGCTGAATGTCCAACCCTTGGATGTTTGGTGGTCCAACCACCTTTGGATTGTTCAACCACTCTTCTGATTCATTTTTCTGTGCAGTCTTCTTCCAAAATCACCTGTTTGCGTGGAATAAATCCACTTAAGTCTAGATTCACAACAACAAAAGGATGTAACAGAAAATTAACACCCAAGATCTACAGTTTTGCTGAAATGGATTGAATAAAGACTCTTTCAAAGGTTTTGCCTCACCATGCATCAATGTAAAGCCTGGGTTTGTGTTTGTTTTTCCATTTTGTTATAGAATCACAAAGCTTGTACAGTTCTTTTACTTGTCAGAAATTAAGCTGTAATCTACACTCCAGATTTAATTACACAGGTACAGCAGCTGCAACTTTTCATTCTTCTTACTTACCCAGGAACAGCTCTGCTAAATTATTTCTATGTCCTTTGTGATAGTCTTTTACCATCACATTGTTTTGTTTCTTGATCCATTTCTTAATAAATTCTTCTTGGTTTTTTTGGTCCTCTGTCAACCTGAGGAAAAGAAGAATTTCACCCTTTGTTAAACTCCCAAAGCACTGGTAGAGGGGTACATATGCCTAGTGGACCACAGCACTTGTGTCAGTGCTGTGTTCTCTTAGCAGGGTATAGAATGACAGTGCCTACCTTGCTGTGTTTCAGTTTTTAAAAGCGTAACTACATCTTTCCACTGGCATGGCAAAGAATGGGCAGCATCTGGTGTTTGAGAGGAGTTTGGATAAATATGACATCACAGGTTTTCTTCAAAGCCAAACACTTTGATCTGAAGAAGGGTCTGATGTCACTGTGCAACAGGTCATTGATGAGAAATCCTGGTGTGAGTTGATGCTTCCAGGTCAGCTGAACTCTTGCACAGGACAGTCTGTCTAACCTGTTACCAAGCCAGGTGACACCTGAGAGTAGAAGGAGGCCAGCCTGGGAAATGAGAAACAGGAGAGAAATGTAGTTTGTGCTGTGACAAAATATGTGCAGCAGAAATGGCAATTATCGAGAAGGATTTGTACTCCAGTAGAAGTAAGTCTTTTGTCAGTAGAGTCTGGCTGGGGGAGATAGGAGAGCTTGACATCTGAGGTGGTGATGGAGGGCAAGAGTATACTCTGGGTTTTTGAGAGCAGATCTAAATATAACTGCAAGCAGTGTGAATTGCTTTGGGGCTGAAATGTTTAGGCCTGCTATAAATACTGTCAGAGCTGTTTTATTTTTAGACAGTATGAAAAATACCTGTATCAAAAATTAGTGATTGTTCACACTGGTCACTTCATGTGGTTACTCTTAGGACTAATAGTAATGTGTGGCTTATAAGAGTATTTAAGTTTTCTGAGCAGAATCTTCTATTCAAAAGTAGAATTGGCTGAATTAATGACCTCTGGGACGTGTCTTTGCATAGACACGTTCACATTCTTAACCCTATTTTGAGATACGATTAATAAAACCTAGTTGACTGCATCAGTGCCTGCCTGTCACTTGAATTTACTCACGAACTCTGTTTAGCTGCCTCTCCTTAGCTCTCTTTGCAGCTGATGCTGTGCAGGAACGATGAAGTTTCAGCTGTTCAAGTGCTACCAAGCTGCAAAACACCCTGAAACACTAAACATGCAGAACCGCCAGCGCTACTGAATAGTAGGGTAGTGGTTGGAGGGATCCAGAAGTAAAACTGAGGCAAGAAGGCTCATGGCTGTGAGGAATATGAGCTTGGGCGAGCGGGTGCTGGAAATCGTGCTTCCCAAAGGGTGTGCAGTTAAAGAGAGGGCGAGTATCTGCCAAGTGTGATGCAGCTGTGCTGCTGGGAAGGATGTGAGGTCCTGACAGCTGTTGCTCAAACCAGAAAGAGCTGTAGAGACCGAACACCAGTCAGGCCTAAATAGAGGATAACAATACATTTACTGATGCAAACATTCAATCAGGTGGTTGCAGGACAGCACATTTTGTAAAATGAGGGATGAATCACTGTTTTTTTCATCTGCTACTAGAAGGATTGAATCTTGGCAGGAAAACAAGAAATCTGCACCTTAACTTGATTCAAAGTGTGAATTGGGGCTGGTTTTTCCTTCTTGACTGTTGTTTGTTTCCCCCATGATGAGACCTGCTGACACATCATCAAAAGATGGCAGGCAGAATTAAATAAGCAAGCAAAGCAAAAA
>NW_010239161.1:16088-35058 GCF_000690775.1 Eurypyga helias
AAAATAAAATAATGTAAAAGACCATGCTGTATCAAGAATGGGTAATTGAATTTGTAGGCAAACATCCTCCACTTTAAAAAAAATTGCTGACATCAGGTATTTCTTCTTAAAAAAAAAAAAGGTGGGGGGATATGGGCTAAATCATCCATCTTAAATTTCTGGCAGTGGAAATATTGTAAGGTATCTTTTGGAAGAGGCTGCTCCTGTATTAAAAAGGCAACTTTGAATGAAATATTAATGAAATTACACAGTAGACAAGGAATAGGTTATAAAATGAGTTTGTTGCTATTCTCTTGAGACTTGTTTGGTCTTGACATTAGGCAAGGAAAAAAGTGACCAAGGAAGAGTATACGTTATTCTTTTCATTCCAAATAGGCTGTTGACAGGTAAAACTTGTCCAGAAAGGTTACTTAACACAAATTTCTTAAAACTAAGAAAATGTTGTCGTATTATTGCACTGTGTACTGTTTTCTCATGTATGGTTATGTAGAACACGTGTGATGTGTAACTTATCATAGAAAACTTTGTATGTGGTATGAGGAATTTTAATAGTGTCACCATATGCAATATTATAATCAGCTTAGAATACAAACTTTTGATCTAAATAAGTAATAAGACTACAGCAAATAGTTTTATATGCAACATATATATATATTCACAAAAATGATCACCATTATTCTGGGTGGCGATGGTAATTTTTTATTGGTCTTTTCCTCCATGCTGTACAAATTTGTATGGTATTTTCAGCACTTATTTGAAATAAAATACTCTTGCAAGTTAAATAAAAAGCAAATATAATGTGATCGATATTTACTCAAAAATAGGCAAATAAATTGGTTCTGTTATATTTACCAATGTGCACTTATGTTGCATGTAGCCATTATTGAAAGAGCTCAGTATGTGAAAAGAGTTGCAAGGAAGTAGGGTCTGTGATTCTAAATAGTTCCATTATACTGCTTGTCATTTCCTAAGTGGCAGAAAGGAAGGATTAGCTAAACAGTCTGTACAAAAATGCAGCTCTGTAGAAGTACCATTAAAAACTTGTGGAGGTCAAGTATTGCTTTCAGGAACACTGAAACACTGTGGGTGGGATGGCCAATAAACTGAGAGGAATAAGGGATTCAAACAGTGGTCAGATCTTGCATGACCATCTTGGTTGCAATTAAATGTGATGGAATAGCTGGTAAGCAGTATATTATTTTATGATTCTTCCCTCTTCTTCATATTGGAGTTCTTAGCAAAGTATTTCTGTAAATGTTTCCAGATTTTTAACTGTCTGTGGAGAGTTTGTATGAATAATTTAAACTGAACCAGCTCAGATGAGCTACATATATCACATCATGTATTTTAGTTCCTGTGAGAGAGATGAATGTGATCCTTCCGTCTCTGAATATTTTGCCAGTGTGCATACCTGTTGTGCATATGTGGTCACACTTCAATTTTGAAAACAGTCTGCAATACATCATGTCTTCATTTCTCTTCAAATACGTGTATGTGTAGCTGGAAGGAGGAGTGCTGGAAAAGTCATGCAAGTCATTTAGCTCCATTATTTACCCCCATGTTTTACTGCTTCCTACTGTCTTGATGACTAAACTCACAAAGTTGAACCTCTTCTAAGCTGATTACAGATATAGTTTGGGTCTAAACTCTTTGGAGCAGCTGTCCTTCCCTCCAGGATAAAGGAAGGAAGTAGTTCAATGCTCTTTTGTTTAGTAATTGGTAAGTCATGCAAGTCATTTAGCTCCATTATTTACCCCCATGTTTTACTGCTTCCTACTGTCTTGATGACTAAACTCACAAAGTTGAACCTCTTCTAAGCTGATTACAGATATAGTTTGGGTCTAAACTCTTTGGAGCAGCTGTCCTTCCCTCCAGGATAAAGGAAGGAAGTAGTTCAATGCTCTTTTGTTTAGTAATTGGTAAATCAATGGAGGCTTCAGTCAATAACATAAACCCATGGAGCTCAGATGGACAGAGGAGAGACTATGGCATGTGATTAAATGGTTTTTGAGAGGCTCTGATTCATGACCAGTAAGTAGAGCTGTGTATGTGGAAATGTGCCCTGGAGAGACAGGAGCTGAAAGCTGGGTCCTGGCCAGAGGCACCACACAAGAAATGTGGATCCCTGGAGCTCGAAGTGTAACTTTGGGTTAGTTGTAGCCCAGACAACCTGTGTTTGACAAAGCACATGGCTCAGGTAGGGTCAATGTTACACTTGTTTGGAAACCACCAATATTTAATGGAGGATTTTTTTTTTTTTCCCCTCCCGTTCTAGAGGGAGAAAGTTTACCAAGGTGAGGAAATGATTAAATTTCTGTAATGACTTTGTTTCATTGTCTTTCAGGTACTCCTGTTCCTTGGAGTAGCATACTGATGATCTTATCTTACATGGCCTTTCTGGTAGTTATCATAGGCTTAATAGCTCATGACTGACTACACTAAAAAAAAAAAAAAAAGTGTTTTTTTCCTTTGCTTTGCTAAATATTGACTCCTGATGTTGAGTCGCAAGGTATATGTGAACTAAATCTAGAGTCAGTAGGTAAATGAAACTGATGAAGCTGGTCATTAAACATACAATTTATTGCTGGGGTAGTACATGCTGTAGGTTCAACAGATAGATGCAAAAAGTTTTCTTAAAGAATTGCGAATAGTTTTCTTTTAGTAAATACAACTTTTTTTTCAAAATGACTAGCCTAGCAGACACAGATTCCTAGTGACTGGTTAAAAATAACTTGATGTGTGTACAAGTTATTATATGATGAAAAGATAAATTAAGTTTCCTGCCCATGATTTTTTCTTGAAGTGGAATTCTGTTGCTCTGTAATATTTTTATGCCTGGAGTCCTTGAGGAAAGCTGTCTGAAGAGAATGCATGGAATAGGAATACCAGCTGTGAAAGGGAATAAACGCTGGAACCAGCTTCCCTCCGCAAACCTACACATTCTTGGAATAGAAGAAAAATTGGAGTGCCTTTAGCAGCCTAATTGGTTATTTCCTCTTCTTCTGTTATCATGCTCCTGAGAAATACCCAGGAATCCTGGTTAAAATCAGTGTTGATTGACTTACAGTTACCATTATTTAATTTTTTTTAATTAATTTTTGGTGCTGCTAATTTTTGCCTTTTGCAGCTTTATGATATTTACTTCTTTCAGGGCCATATAAGGAAAGATGCTAAAAAGGAATTCCACTGGCAATTATTGGATTAAAGTAACTGTGGAAACGTTAATCTGAGATCTGAAAACAGCGTTTGGGATGGATTAAGAGGGTTGTATAGATTATCCCTGACAAACACTGTCTTGATAAACAGAGCTCTCTTATGTTAAGAACAAACATATTATGTATGAAAATATGTAGAAACAATTAAAATGAACAATAACCAAAATACCCAGAAAAAACAACCCCCAACCACAGGAAAAAACCCCACATCTTGAGGGATGTTCAACCTCCTAAAAGTAGGGAAATGAAAACAAATAAGAATGGTTGTCCTTCAAACAAGATTTCCTGAGACTGTGCAAAAATACTTGGTTGAATGCAGAATATTAATCCACAGGCTTTTTTCTTGTTCTGTTTGGTCTGTGAAGATGCTATCTACATTTCTTCCATATTTTGTACAGCTCTGAGAACACATCAAAAATATGCTGCTCTTTAGAATCATATTAGCAGGTGACAAAATCTTTAAATTTTCGTTCTATTTAAACATGTGGGGTTTTTTCCAAGAATTTAAGTTGTTAAATGATTTCTGAGAATCTGACAGATGAAATTTATTTGTTCAGTAGTTACCATTTTACTACTTTGCTTGATTCAAAATGTTAGCTACAAGCACTTTGGTCAGTGAATTGAAAAGTCATCTAGTTTCTTTACATGGCAGTTCATTCAAATGCGTCTATATCCCTGAAATCTTGTAGACCAATACAAGTCAACCACAACAAATCTACTTGTGCTTTTTATTCCAGCTCTTTACAGAGCAGAGTGGCTGTTAGAAGAAAAAATTCCTTCCAGGCTAGGCTCATATGGACCTATTTTAACCAGCTAATACCACTGGAGTATTATCACAGTAGCAAAAAATTCAGTACAGACTTCAAAACTCACAGAAACTGGATAAATATTTGAGTTATGAGGCTGTGATGAGCTCTCGGCCAATGCAGATACTTTGCAAGCCGTACATGAACAGGTTTAATACTCTGAATGTATCTACTTGAAATGTGTTCTCAAGTTACTGTACAGTTTTGTATTGCAAACTCTAACCGAATTTATTTTTACTTAGGATGAAGTAATTATATATGCTGGAAATACTGGATTTTTTTTTTTTTTTTTGCACCACTTCTAAAACCTATTAAAGGTTGTTGTTAATGAATATTGTTTGAAATAGATCATCTGTCCTGGATCACATGTCTCCTTGTTTGTCCCAGTGAAATGTCATGGTACTCTGGGATAATTTAAAAGATACATCCACCACAAAACTTTGTTTGCAGCTAATTTAAAATGATATATCAATGAAAAAGGGGATTGGGGTGTGTGTGTGAATTCCCTCATGAGGGATAGTTTTGAAAACACTTTTGTAGTCCAGATCAGAAAAATGAATCAGAGGACATCAAGTTACTCGCTGCCACTGGCAATAATCTCTGGTGTCAGTAAACTCCGCTTCAGGGTTTAGCAAGCCCATGTGGAAGAGCCAAGTCTCCTCAACAGTGTACAGTAGACCTAGCTGTATGAGCCAGGCTTCTTAAAAAATATGTTTGTGTGTTAGGTTTTTTTGTTGTTGGTGGTGGTTTTTTGTTTGTTTGTTGTTTTTTTTAAAGTGTGTCCTTTCCTTCTGTGATCAACCTGGGCCCACATACACAGCCTGCTTGGAACAGCTGGCCCAAATCTCCTATAACTGAAGTCTCTCGTTTCTGTCTCATGGCTTTAATAGCAGTTGTAGTTTCTTTTTCTGTTTCTGATCAAAGGTTTCTACTAGGAGCTGACACAGAGGGAAAACAGGTTTTGATCTGCAGGTCAGTATAGTATATTGATCTGCCATGGGTGTTGCTGAGTTTAGTTAGTGTGTTGGTTCCTACTTAATACTGGAGCAATGCTTCTCGGCATTAAGCCCACAGCTCAGCTTACATTTTATGACTTCCATATTTGCAGTTTGTAGAGTCGCTGCTTGACAAGGTGGTCTTTAAGTGAGGTTGAGCTCTGGAAACATCCTGTCTACATCAGTATGGAGCTATGAAAGCTGCATATTATTCATATGATTTATATTAGCATAAATGCAATTTCCTGCCAGTTATATCCACAAAAGTGTGCACAAATTTAGGTGTGTGTGAATCAGGAAATACCCAGCACTATTAAAGTTAAAGGTTTGCTTGTAAAAAAAATAAAATTTCAGGTGAGAAAAGAAATGTTCCATTATTCAGTCAGCTAGGGAAGGAAGAGAATCAGAATTTGATTCACTTGAGTGCCGTTGTATTTATGCAGATGTCTGCTATTCACCAATGAAGATTTTTTTAGAAAACAATCATGTTTTCTAAATTATAAAACAATCATGCTTTCTAAATTATATTTAAATGACACTACCTTTGCACATAGCAGAAACATTAGTAATGTTTAGACACCGGTGTGAAAACATAATTTGCCTCTGTAGCCAAACACCATTTTTCTTAGCAGGCAGAAAATGAAAGTACTGGTTTTAAAGACATAGTAGTGATGTGTGTGCAGCAGTCAACCCAAAAGTCCCTTCTAAACACTCTGAGACAGACACCACTATTTATATGATGGAAGAAGGTTTTAACTTGTTTTTTAATAAATGTAGTTGCTATAGAGATATCTGAAACTCATCACTGTCTCTAGTAGCATCCTGTGACCTATTATTTCTGAGGAATAGTCCCCAAAATATCATAAGAATTGGTTACAATTTTCCTCATCCTAAAAATTGCCCATTCCCTCTGCGTGAATTGCTCAAATGAAAGGGGCTGTCTAGGTGTAGTCATTGGAAGTTATTTTGCCACTAGCAAAAGTGTTGCTGTATGAAGATAAACCATGTCTCTCAGAGAGGCTGCTTTTTCTGCCCTTGCTCTGAGTCTTGGGCAGCTAGGAGACTGTATCCACTGATGTGACTTTAGATCTCTAAATGCTCAACCGGCCAGCACCCTCCTCTGCAGTGGCATGGGGAAAGAACTGTTTATTTCATAGCTTGCAGTGGGATCCAGTTCCCAGGCATGGTATTCCCTAGGCTCATTTGCTACTCTAAATGTGTATCAGGGTAAACAATGGTCTTAATTAAGACAATGCTGACAAATGTGTTGCTGGTCATAAAATGAAAACAGCAGTGTCAGTTTGGTCACTGGTAAAAGCTTTACAGGGAGATGAACTCATGCACTACATAAACACGCTTTTATAAATGCGATTAGTGACATGGCAAAGTTACTATACAGCATGAATTATGGAGTATTGAGTAGAAGAGTAGGAGATATCTGGAAAGAAAATGGTCTGATACACAGTTGCTGGATTTCCTATGCTTCCGGAGTGTCAGTGGCTCAGGAAAATTTTGACACTGACCCTCAAACACATTTGTATTGTGCTTCTGTGACTCCTATAGGAAAATTCACAGCGTGCCACGGGCCAGGCGTGCTGCCTGCCAGGCAGGCATTTTCCCTTCACTCAGGGAAATGGAGCCCTGTGGCTCTGGCTCCCCCTCAGCTCTGGGTCCTTTGTCTACCAGTTTGTGATGGGGAATCTTTTCTGTAAAGGCATGCAATACAACCAAATATGTCATATGCTTTCATTTCACTGATCCACATGAATGGATATTGGGTGAGGTCTGTTTAATCTGCCATTTGTTTGCAGAAATGAATCCCATTTTTAAGAACAGGCAAACCAGCACAAGTAAATTTGTTAATCAAATCTTATAGAAGAGGTGTAAAAGGTGAAGAAATTGGTAGGCAAATGAAAGGAAGAGAACAACAAACACCAATGGCAAGCTTCTGACAGGCTGCTGTACTTCACCATATATAAATACTGGCACTTTATTTCTGTTCCATTTGCCTATCAGTTCTCTTGGTTGCTGTTTCATATTTTGTTTGTATTATGGTTCCTCTAAATGTATGAAGTCTTCTTTAAGGACCGTGTCATGCGTATTGTACTGTTTTCAGTGTAAACAAAAGAAAAGATCGATTTTAGTTAGCAACACTACATCTTTCAGTTTTGAGTTCTTGGTCTAACATAGCTAATTGTGTTTGCTGCCGAACTATTACACTGATGTTCTCCCTTACCTTTATTTTAAAAATAGGCATCTGTTTTTTAAAAAAAAAAGGTTATGATTACTTTGAATGTGTGTGGGCACACATCTATGGGAATTTCTGTGAGTTCAAGCTTAAATTGGGGGGCAGGTGAGGGGGTCTTCAGTTTTGTAACATGTATTAACTTGACTTAATGAAGCTGCTGTTTCTAGCTTAGCCACCTGTCTGGCAAACGGATTCTAGACTGAGAAGGAGACTAGAACATGCCGTGGCTCGTTGATCAATATTATTCATTGACTGCAAAATACTGTTTTGTGACATTATCTTGCATACTTTCTAAACTTCATGGTTGATTTTGAGTGCAATGAAACCCAAACCAAAGGCCTCCGAATATTTTTCCTGTGCTTTATTACATGGTTATACTATATTTTGTCCAACATCCTTACCCAAGATAAGAATGTTGTCCTTATGCAACTAGAACTTGAGGTCTTCACTTGCAAATAGCTGTATTTTCTTTTACAGACACAGAATGTAGTTGTACTAATTCAAGATCATGTATAACATAAACGCTTGGAATGAAAAGGGTTAATCTCCAGGACAGGTTCAGGCCATATCAGGTGTTCCAGGAGAAACAGGAAAGAGAACAGGTGAAGCTACTTCAGTGCATAAGG
The DNA here is from genome assembly GCF_000690775.1 of Eurypyga helias. Lineage (NCBI taxonomy): Eukaryota > Metazoa > Chordata > Aves > Eurypygiformes > Eurypygidae > Eurypyga > Eurypyga helias. The sequence continues at coordinate 23,979 of NW_010239161.1, forward strand.
AGGTGGCAATAGGAATAATTATCTCGGCTGAGTACCAGGTGGTTATGTGTTCTCAAATATGTAAAGGGAGTGGAGAAGGGAATGGGGTTGTGTTGTTTTTGAGCTGCGTTTAACTGAGTGAAGAGAGAGTTCTTCAGAGTCTTATGCCTACTTTAGGAGAAAATAGGGATTGGGGTTTCTTTTTTTCTTGTGGTTGTTTTCATTGCTGTTTTAGTTGGTGTGATGGTGCCTGTGTTTCAAGGGACCTTGGCAGGTAAGGATTCACAGTATGTATTTTGCTGCAGAGATTTTCCTCCTTATGCGTTCCTCTCTTGATACAAGCTTTACTTTGAGCTTTGTAACACCTTTCCACGCCTGTGAACTATTAAGTCAGATGAAGTCACTGAGGGCTTTTCTGACAAGTCCTATAAGTTTTCTAAGTTGTTCCAATTTAGCAACCCAATACTGATTTGGGAGACTTTCTTCTGTGTCTGCTCTTTGGTTTTAGTTGCCTGTCTCTTCGTTTGTAAATGATGTCCATCAAAGAAGTAATATAAAACACAGGAAGGCAAGTTACAGTTGGTGGGTTTTGTTGTGCCATTCTAAGAAAAAAAGCCCTGAATAAGATGAAATACAAGACACGTTTTTTCTTTATAGAGTGCAGGGATTCTTTCAGGAAAAAGTAACCTTTAAACCAGGGGGGAGCAATGTTAGAGCTGGAGCCTGCCTTGGCATTTTGCTGAGCATCTGTTGCAGTATATTGATGCAGTGCAGCAGGAACAGGTTGCAGAATCTTACTGCAATCTCCTTTGGTTTACTATCATGCTGGGTGGTTAGGGTAAAACAGCAATTACTTATATGACTAAGGTATATTGAGAAAGTACTGAATGTAGTTCAGCTGCCTTCATTTGCAATTTAGCTGCTGCAAATTATTATGAGCTAGTATCATAAGATCAATTAGTATGGAGAACTGCCATCAGAGAACAATGCTCCCCCACATGTGTAAAGGGAGCCCTGAGGCAGTGTGAGCCACCAACAGGGCATGGTGGGGCAGTAAGGGCATGGTGTGGTGGTTTGTGCCACAGTTTGCATGGAAGGGCTTGCAGGAAGGGCACTGAAACTCTGCCAGCTTGACCAGGGAGCTGTGGTATCCACTGGGCAGAGCCATGGCCTCTCTAAGCTCTTCACCCACCACAATGGACACAACTTCCCCGACAGAGCTCTGGTGGGAACATGCTGCCACCCAGGTGTCTAGCTGCAGGCTGTGCCCCTCTCTTATACCAGGAACAGCCTGCAGCAATGAGCTCAGCTGTGGGAGGTGAACTCAAGGAGGAGGTGAGCAGGCAGAAGAGTATCAGGGAGAGAGATAGGCTACAGGAATCGCATCCTACCTTCCCTGAGACAGGCCCAACAGACAGACAGTATGCATGATATGGAGGATTTCCTATCCTCTCTCCACCTGGCTGAACATGGTGACTTAAGGGATAGGGGACAATGGTGACAAGTTCCTGCCCAGCAGGGGAGTCTTCTCTTTGACTAACCTACGAGGTGCCCTTGCATAATAGATATGAGGTTCTGCAAGTGGGACTGAACAATAACAAGGACAATAGTTCATCTACCTTGGACCTGTCAGCAAGGTTACGCCTACGCCCTGCTGCAGAACTGCTTCCATAAAAAAAAAAAAAAACAGGCCCTTGGCATAGCAGACGACCATCTGAACGGAGCAGAAGGCTCAGTATGCAGACTGGACCCACTTCTTAGGGAAGTTTGCAGCCTCCCAGGTTAAAGATGTGAAGAGAAAGCTTCCTACCCTGGTCTGGCCCTCAGATGACTATCCATTATTGATTCTTCAGGTAGGCAGCAATGAAGTTGCAACAGGAAGTCCCAGGACAATCGAGAGACTTCAGGGCCTTGAGACAACTGGATTGGGAACACAAGTAGTTCTATCCTTCTAATTGCAGAAAATGATGAGGGAAGAAACAGGAAGAACCAACAGATCGATACCTGGCTCCAAGCCTGGTATCACCAGCAGAATTTAGGTGTTGGTTTTTGGGTTTTTTTATTTTTTGATTATGGTTTGGTTTACATGACACTAGGCCTGCTGGTGACAGACAGGGTACACCTGTCTCAAAAAGGGAAAAGGATCTTTGCACAGGAATTAGCAGGGCTCATTGCCAGAGGTTTAACCTAGATTGGAAGGGGGAAAAGGATTAAAACCAGGCTCATTAGAGATAAGCCTGGGAGTGGCACACCAATGTTTGAGGGACAGTCTGCTGTCTCAGTGGAGGTAGGGGATGAAGATCCATGCGGCAGCAAAGATGCAAGGGCTACAGATGTGTTAGAAAACAGGGAAGTGCCTGAAAATGGCCATGTAGTTATCATGGCTTCTCTCCTCAAAAAGGTGGCAGGATCAATAGCCCAACACTGGTGCATCTACACCAATGCATGCAGCATGGGAAATGAGCAGGAAGAACTGGAAGCCATTACACAGTGGGAAAACTATGATATAGTTGCCATCATGGGAAACATGGTGGGATGACTTGCACAACTGGAGTGCTGCAATGGATGTCTGTAAACCCTTTAGAAGGGACAGGCAAGGAAGGAGAAGTGGTGGGGTAGACCGGTGTGTTAGGGTGCATTTTGATTGCCTAGAGCTTGATGGTGATGATAGGCTTAGTGTTTATGGGTAAGAATTGTGGCAAGGCCAACAAGGCAGATGTCATGGTGGGAGTCTGTTACAGAGCACCCAACCAGGATGAAGAGGCAGATGAAATATTCTATAAGCAACTGGGAGAAGTCTCACAATGGCTAGCCCTTGTTCTTGGGGGTACTTCAACTTACTTTTTTTAAACTTTGCTGGAAACATGTTATAGCAGAGAGAAAACAGTCTAGAAGTTTCCTGGAGTGTGTGGAAGATAACTTCTTAGACACAGCTGTTGAGTGAACTAGCTACAGAAGGCATCTGGCTGGACCTGCTCTTCGTGAATAGAGAAGGAACTACACCCTCATTAAGTTTGCAGATGACACCAAGCTGGGGGGTAATGTGGATCTGCCTGAGGGCAGGAAGGCTCTGCCGAGGGATGTGGACAGGCTGGATCGATGGGCCGAGGCCAACTGTGTGAGGTTCAACCAGGCCAAGTGCTGGGTCCTGCACTGGGGTCACAACAACCCCCTGCAATGCTACAGGCTTGGGGACGAGTGGCTGGAAAGCTGCCCAGTGGAAAAGGACCTGAGGGTGTTGGTCAACAGCTGGCTGAATGTGAGCCAGTAGTGTGCCCAGGAAGACCAATGGCACCCTGGCCTGCATCAGGGACAGTGTGGCCAGCAGGACCAGGGCAGTGTACTGGGCACTGGTGAGGCCGCACCTCGAATCCTGTGTTCAGTGTGGGGCCCCTCACTGCAAGACAGACACTGAGGGGCTGGAGCGTGTCCAGAGAAGGGCAGCGGAGCTGGGGAAGGGTCTGGAGCACAAACCCTGTGAGGAGCGGCTGAGGGAGCTGGGGGTGTTCAGCCTGGAGAAGAGGAGGCTCAGGGGAGACCTTATCGCTCTCTACAGCTGCCTGAGAGGAGGGTGCAGGGAGGTGGGGGTTGGTCTCTTCTTCCAGTGACAAATGATAGGACAAGAGGAAACGGCCTCAAGTTTTACCAGCAGTGGTTTAGATTGAATATTAGGAGAAAACCCTTCACTGGAAGGCTTGTCAGGCACTGGAACAGGCTGCCCAGGGAGGTGGTTGAGTCACCATACCTGGAGGTATTTAACAGATGTGTAGATGAGGTGCTTAGGGATATGGTTTAGTGGTCGACTTGGCAGTGTTGGGTTACTGATTGGACTGGATGATCTTAAAGGTCTTTTCCAATCTAAATGATTCTATGATTCTGTGTTTAAATGATCAAGCAGCACTATCATAAAGATTGCTTAATTCTTACAACATGTCCCATATATTTATGTGTGACTAACCATAATTAGTAGCAGCATAGCAAATGTTATTTATTTTTGAAAAATTAAAGTAGTGGCCTAAATGTGGGGCTTTTCAGTGTAGGAGGTAATATAAAAAACAGAGAGTGGTATGATGCTGCCATATCTGCAAGGCTAGACAAGTCATCATACCACTTTAATGTCTGGAAGAGTTCCAGGTTTAACAAGCATTTAAGCTCTTTGCTGCTGTGGGAACAGCATACTGAATACCGACAAGCCTGGGTTGCAGGTTGGCTGACACAGCTGTTCACAGGATTGAAACGCTTTAATAGTTGCCTATCCCTGAGCTCTTCACTGTTTTTAAGTAACCCCCAGGGCCTCAGATTCCGTATCCTTCCTGACAATGAAAGCAAGTCAAAGACTTGGAAAATTGCTCTCTCACCACTTCTGGAAGTGATAGAGAGTAGTGTAATCTTAACAACTAAAAGCCCTCCTGTGTTTCAGTGTGCTATGCATAAATGTTGATCTTTGTTATATACTATTTGTACATACATATTTGGGGAAGAGAGTGAGTGTAAGTTGAGAATCCTACCATCTCTGAATATTTGCAGAATAAGCTTATTTTACTGAGCATAACTTTTAATGTTCGTGAAAGGAGCCAGGTGGGTTGCACAGCCATCTGGCACAACACTACTGTTCGTCACTTAGTGATATTAAGTAGGACTGTTTAAATGTGTACAAAATAGAAATAGCCAGGATATTTATCAGATGAACTATGATGCTTTTTTGCTATGCCTGTATGTTCACAGTTACGTAGTAAAAACTTGTGTTTCTCAGATGCATATGAGACATCAGGGAAGAATTTGTTATTCAGTTTCTTTGGACAGCAAAGATTCTTCAGTCTTGTAGTATTTGGGGGATTTGGTGGTTTGTAGGTGTTTCTGTCTGGTTGCTTTTTAAAGCAGTTGGTGCAAAAGCCAGCAGCTGAGATCTAAATGCTGTTGAATCCACTGTTTTGTGGGAAGTTGCTGATAGATTACTATTTAATCTTTGATGATAAATCATGCTTGGCTTGGGCTGGTAGGGGCTTCTGGGCGTGTCTAGTCTAAGCCCTGGTCAACTTGCTCCTTTTTACTGTATGTGGGGAAACAATATGTAGCATTTCAATTCTAGCTGAAAATATTTCAGATAAAATGTACTTTGCTCTACAAGTGTCTAGTATGTAGTGTGACTAATACATTAACAATACCTACATTTCATGTTTGATTTCACCTACCAGCACTACCAGATGAGAAATGAAGTTAGAGATGTGAGAGATTAACTCTGGGGCTTTGTGCTAGTGACCCTCTTGTCCCCATTATTCCAGAGTAGGTATGTTTGCAATTTGGACTTGATCAGCTTTCATGTTCCCTTCACTCCTGTTAGTGATGTCCTTTCTTGGATCAAAGTAATAACCTTTACAGGAGAAATCCAGTTCATGTGTTGTTCTCAAATATGAAACCTACGGAGTTAAACTCACGTTGAATACCCCCATGTTTCTCCCGATCAAACGTTTAGAGACTTGCTGATCAAAAACACTTATCAAATTGAGCTAAATTACTGTACTACAAATTTGGGATGCTCAATTTAGCATTACTGTGAAAAATCCATTTGGGATAATAGACTTTGCCATAGGGATTTAGAAGAGCCATCAGAAAAAAAAAAAAGACTTTGGTCTTGGGTTGCTAATTAACAATTAGTAGCATTGGGAAATGTTTAATGCTTCAGTCTAATTTTTGACAAATGAGAGAGATCCTCTAGACAAGCTAATAGGGAGAAATACTCAAGTCTAGGGAGGTCTACAATGGTTTCTGTTCTGCCACACTATTCCTGTAGCTTTGGGGTTCACCTGCCTTTGTACATGACCTGGGCTGAAAAATAGGATAGGTTGGAGGGCATTTGCTGCTGACATGAAGTTGTCAATCTCCAGAACAGCTGTTGGTTTTACAGAGAAAAAGAACTATATTAGTAGAGTCAGGTGAAATTTAACATTATAGAGGTTGTTCCTTTAAGAATAAAGGAAGCTTTTTGCTGGGAGATGTGCCATGTCACCTTGTACCAGTAAACCATAGGAAAAGTATGTGCCACTATTGCTATAGACATTGCAGAAGAGGCAAGTGATCCTAAGATGTGTCGGATGAGAAATCTGTCAGGAGAGGTTGAAATACTAATGCCAGCTTAAAAGGTGAAGTCTTTGCAGTAATGTATACACTGTTGAAACGACACAGTCAAAGCTGCTTTTCATCCTCCATTTCTGAAGCCATCTTATAACCCAGAGATTTTGGATTTTGTTTATCCTAGCAAAACTGGGCCTGTCTAGGCATGCCATTGCTTTGTTAATACACAGCAGGGTTAAATAAAAGGAAGACAGAGGGAAGTAGACAGTGAGGACAAATTTGTATAAGAAGACAATGGGCTCGGGCTATAAATTAGGAGATAGGGCCTAGCTGTGAGAGAAAAGTGATTGTTACACATACCTTGACAGAAGTGGATGAAAAATAACTGGTTTCTGGACAGGAGCCTTCATAAATCTGGAGAGTACGTTATAATTGACTTCAGCAGCAGGGAAATCATATTTGTGATCCAGGAGGCCTCGTCTAGTCTTCTCTTCGTTAGTAGGAACTTTCTTGCAGCTACATGATGTATTTGGCTTTAACTTTAGAGGAAAAGAACATAATACTGTTTAAGGGAATACTTGTATATTCCTGTGTAACAAATGCTACATATATCAGTTTGCGTAAATAAGCTCCCTTCCATCCACCATGGGAAAATGAAATTAATCTTAGTATCCTCTGTGCCAGGAAAAATATATTCAGTAATTTTACTGCTGGTAGCTATAGCATCACTTTTCTGATATATTGGTGAAGCTAAGTATGATGACAATAATTTGGAAAGCACATTTGTGGATGTGTTTTTTGTGTGTGTGAGTTTTTGTACATCTTGCTAGCTACTTTTTCACAAGAAACAATATATTCTGTAATGCAGATTTTGTAAATCCCATTAATGTCTCACTGAAGTTGCACCCTGCCCCCCTGCAAGGAATACTAATAATACTGAGTACAGAGAAGCCTGGTATCAGTTTAATTACCCAGAAGATCATCTTGTCACTGTTTTGAATGCTAGTTAGGCTGCTGTTTCCATTTTCCCCGCTACTGGAGACTGCACCCTACTGAGCAAACAGGAGCACAGTCTGGAGTTTAGGTATGTTTTAGCAGAGAAAATTGAAGATCACTCTTGTGAGAGGGAGAAAAGAACAAGTATTGTGACTCTAGATGCTGTTTTCTGGACTGGATCCTTGAGGTTAAATTCTGTGTCTGAGATCACAGAATCACTAAGGTTGGAAAAGACCTATAAGATCATCTAGTCCAACCATTAGCCCAGCAGTACCATACCATCTAGACAATGTCCTCAAGCACCATGTCTACATGTTCCTTGAATGCCTCCAGGGATGGTGACTCCACCGACTCCCTTGGCAGCCTGTTCCAATGCCTGACCGCTCTTTCAGTGAAGAAGCTTTTCCTAATATCTAATTTAAACCTCCCCTGACACAACTTGAGGCCATTTCTTCTTGTCACCATTTACCTGGGACAACAGACCAACCACCACCTCCCTACAACCTCCTTTCAGGTAGCTGTAGAGAGTGATCAGGTCTCCCCTGAGCTGCCTCCTCTTCAGACTAAACAACCTCGGCTCCTTCAGCTGTTCCTCATAAGACTTGTTCTCCAGGGCCTTCATCAGCTTTGTTGCCCTTCTCTGGACATGCTCCAGCATCTCTATGCCCTTCTTGTAGTGAGGGCCCCAAAACTGAACACGGTACTCAAGATGTGGCCTCACCACTGCTGAGTACAGGATCACAATTGTTTCCCTACTTCTGACTACACTGTTCCTGATACAGGCCAAGATGCTGTTAGCCTTCTTGGCCACCTGGGCACACTGCTGGCTCATATTCAGCTGGCTGTCAACAACACCCCCAGGTCCATTTCTGCCAGTCAGCTTTCCAGCCACTCTTCCCTAAGTCTGTAGTGCTTGTGACTTAAATGCGGGGCTTGGCACTTGGCCTCGTTAAACCTCATACAGGATTGGACCTCAGCCCATCAATCCAGCCTGTCCAGGTTCCTCTGCAGGGCTCTCCTACCCTCCAGCAGATCAACACTTCCACTCAGCTCGGTGCTGTCTGCAAACTTACTGAGGCACCCCTCAATCTCCTCATCCAGATCATTGATAAATATGTTAAACAAGACTGGCCCCAAGACTGAGCCCTGGGGAACGCCACTTGTGACTGGCCGCCAACCAGACTTCACACCGTTTACCCCAACCCTCTGTGCTCTTCCCTCCAGACAGTTTTTAACCCAGCGAAGAGTACATCAGTCTAAGCCATGAGCTGCCAGTTTCTCCAGGAGAATTCTGCGGGAGACCATATCAAAAGCTTTACTAAAGTCCAAGTAGACAACATCCACAGCCTTCTCATCCAACAGGTGGGTTACCCAATCATAGAAAGAGATCAGGTTGGTCAAGCAGGACCTGCCTTTCATGAACTCATGCTGCCTGGGCCTGAGCACCTGGTTGTCTTGTACCTGCCATGTGAGCTCACTCAAGATGAGCCGCTCCATAATCTTCCCAGGTACCGAGGTCAGACTGACAGGCCTGTAGTTCTCCAGATCTTCCTTCTGGCCCTTCTTGTAGATGGGCATCACATTGGCAAGTCTGCAGTCTTCCAGGACTGCCCCTGTTAACCAGAACTGCTGGTAAATGATGGAGAACAGCTTGGCAAGCTCCTTCGCAAACTCCCTCAGTACCATCAGATGAATCCCATCTGGCCCCATGGACTTGTGAGTGTCCAGGTGGCATAGTAGGTCAGGAACTGTTTCCTGATTATAAGGGATTTACTGTGCTCTCCATCCCTATCTTCCAGCTCAGGGGGCTGATAACTGGTCTGGCTAAGACTGAGACAAAGGCATCATTCAGTACCTCAGCCTTTTCCTTGTTCTTTGTCACTATGTTTCCCTCCACATCCAATAAGGGGTGGAGATTCTCTTTGACTCTCCTTTTGCTTCCATTCTATTTGTAGAAACATTTTTTGTTGTTTTTCACAACAGTGGCCAGATTAAGCTCAAGTTGGGCTTTAGTCTTTCTAATTTTCTCCCTGCATGACCTTATGAGATCCCTGTACTCTTCTTGAGATGCTGTAAAATAAGTTATTGGGGAATTCAGATGCCTTTGTGAAGAACTTTTTTGGAATAAGCTGAAGTAGAAGACTGCTTCTATGTACTTTCTGATGAGGAAAAATAGCTCAGAGATGTACCCATTAGTTTTAGTATAATGTCAACTGTGAAGACAAATATTACAAGTATATCACCTACCAAATAAAGAATGCTTTCTAATACCAGCTAAAATGCTTAGAAGTACTGGTTTAGTCAAAGCAGTATTGCTTTTATTAAATAAACTCAAGTTCATTAAGTCTGTTCTGTACTAATCTGTGACCTATACATACATTCCTGCAAACTTGTGAGATGTGCACTTTTGCCCGGCTCATATTGCATTCAACCCAATGTAAAGCTAAACATCCTGGTGACTGAATATTGATTTTTGTGTGTGCTGCGTTCGCTACATTTCAGTTAGGATTATGTGAAAATTGGACTGCTGTTAGGATGCAAGTGCCCACAGAAGAAAACCTGGGGTTTTTTTATAAAGAAGAAGAAGAAATGATGTAGAGAGCTATAAAATCAGAGGTAGATTGTGTTGTTTTGGAGAGAGTTTCAGATATTGATGTGTTCTGGGGTTTTCAGTAAAACCAAGTCACTGAAATTGGCTGCTGTTGTGCTGTGCTCTGTCCAAGTCCTGTCTCTCTGGTGTGTAGGACACTGTGGCAGCGGTGGTTCTTCATGTAACACTGTCTTGCTCTTCAGTCTGTCACTCCGTGCCTGGAGTGGCAGCTCTGACTGAAAATAAAATTGGTTAGGAATGTTGTTTGAAAATTTGAAGATGGAGGGCTGGCTCTTTCTGGAGGTGTTCATCTTCATTGACTTCCAAGACCTCTATTGATTTTAAAATCAACTCAATATGTCACATATTTTTTTCTATTTTTTTAATGTGTGAGATAGCCAGTGTCTAAAAGCTAATGAGGAAAATGTCACAACAAAGCAAAATGATCTTTTAGAGGTGCAAAGCTCATAAGGAACACAAATTGATGTGATGACATCTTCTTTGCCTCCAGTGTGCTTTCAGGGAACAATCTTCTTCTAGTGAAGTAAAGCCTTCTCCATATTATATGGTTTCATATTTTAATGGACATGTTGTTTTTAAACCAGGACTTAATTGTGTTTTGTGTAAATTATTAATTTTTTGGCAAGTTCTGTAGTAGCTTAAATACATGAGAATATGCTTTATTCAAAGCAACACACTTCGTTTTCCTTATGCTTTATAAAAATAGTTTTAGGGTACTGCATGCCTTTGGATATTGTTTTATATCAAACAGATTCATTGTGTCAGTTGTTGTCTTGATAATAAAATGCAAAGCACCAGGCTAGTGAAAATCTTACTCATATTACTCAATTCTGTTGTAAACTCTTACGAGGGAAAGGGGAGAGGCATGTTAATGTTGATAATGAAATCATAGGGAGCTTAAGTCAAGCTCAGCACTCAAAATTATTGAACTCTGGGCATACCACATTGTCTTGCATGATGAGTTTGAAAATATGCCTACATAAACCCTATTTTGAGGAACGGAGGTCTCTGATGGTCCTCTCCCCAGCATTAATTTCATTCAGAAACCTGATGTTGGTCTTGGACAGAGTAACAGATCTGGCGGGTATCTGTAGTGTGGGGAGGACAGCCATGAGGCCCTCAGGGGCTGTGGTGGGTGCAGAGACTTGCTCTGAATAAGGGCTGGTGAAGCAGGAGGAGTGCACATTGCAGCCTTTGCTGAGGCTGGGATACCTGGGCTGCTGAGCCCCAAAACCTTGAGGGGTGGGTGTGTGTGGAGGCTGGGATGACTGGGGAAGGCCAAGCCAATCAGTAAATACCACCACCTGGGTATGCCCAGGAGGTTCAGGAAGTTTGGCAGCCCCCGGGGACTTCTCCACAGAGCTAGTGTCCAGCCCCATGGTGCCCAGCTTGTCTTGCTGTTCTTGCCCAGGAGCAGGGCCT